>NC_053022.1:274243900-274354446 GCF_003073215.2 Triticum urartu
ACAAGTGCTCCCTAGGTGGTTTTGATAATTGATGACAACATATCTCTTGTTGGACTAACACTTCTATCTAGCATGTTTCAGATAAGTTCAACAATGGAGTGGCATGGACTAAAGGTTGTGGGAACTCCTTCAAGATGCTAAGGACAAAGGATTGGCTAAAGCTTCAAGCTCAAGACTCTTCATTTTACATTTTAGTGATCCAAGATCACATTGAGTCCATAGGAAAAGCCAATACTATCAAGGAGGGATGAGGTGTTGCTTAATGAGCCTCTTGCTTCATGTGCTTAATGATATGCTCCAAAAATCCTCAACTACTTTCCCATGTCCACATATGACCTAAACCCTAAGCCAAACTCGGTCCTACCGATTCTTCCTACCCGGCGCCACCGAGTTTCACTTGTCATAAGCCACTGCCAAACCCTAATCAGTTCGGTCTCACCAATGGGATCTCGCTCTCACCGAGATGGGCTTGCAAACTCTCTGTTACCCATTGCAATATTCTCGGTCCCACCGAGATATGCAATCGGTCCCACCGAGTTTGCTTGACCAAATCTTAGTTTCACTTATTACCCAAATCGGTCCCACTGAGTTTGAGTAATCGGTCAAACCGAGTTTTGGATTTACCCTAACCCTAGCACATCGGTCCCACCGAGTTGATCCAGTCGGTCCCACCGAAATCACTAACGGTCACTAGGTTTACATTTTCGGTCCGACCGAGTTTATTGATTCGGTCCCACCGAGATTGGAAAACTGTGTAACGGTTGGATTTTGTGTGGAGGCTATATATACCCCTCCACCTCTTTCTCATTAAGTGAGAGAGCCATCAGAACACACACACCATTCCAACTCATATGTTCTGAGAGAGAACCACCTACTCATGTGTTGAGACCAAGACATGCCATTCCTACCATATGAATCTTGATCTCTAGCCTTCCCAAGTTGCTTTCCACTCAAATCTTCTTTCCACCAAATCCAAATCCTATGAGAGAGAGTTGAGTGTTGGGGAGACTATCATTTGAAGCACAAGAGCAAGGAGTTCATTACCTACACACCATTTGTTACTTCTTGGAGAGTGGTGTCTCCTAGATTGGCTAGGTGTCACTTGGGAGCCTCCGACAAGATTGTGGAGTTGAACCAAGGAGTTTGTAAGGGCAAGGAGATCGCCTACTTCGTGAAGATCTACCGCTAGTGAGGCAAGTCCTTCGTGGGCGATGGCCATGGTGGGATAGACAAGGTTGCTTCTTCGTGGACCCTTTGTGGGTGGTTGCTTCTTCGTGGACCCTTCGTGGGTGGAGCCCTGTGTGGACTCGCGCAACCGTTACCCTTGGGTGGAGCCCTGTGTGGACTCGCGCAACCGTTACCCTTCGTGGGTTGAAGTCTCCATCAACGTGGATGTAGGATAGCACCACCTATCCGAACCACGGGAAAAACATCCGTGTCTCCAATTGCGTTTGATCTCTCCAAACCCTTCCCTTTACATTCTTGCAAGTTGCATGCTTTACATTCCGCTGCTCATATACTCTTTGCATGCTTGCTTGATATGTATTGTGTGTGTTGAAATTGTGCCTAAACTCCACTTAAACCGAAAAAGCTTAAAAATTGCAACTTTAGCACTAAGTGTCTAATCACCCCCCCTCTAGACACATCTACTTCTAGATCCTACAAGTGGTATTAGAGCTTTGGTCTCCATTGCCTTGGTTTAATCACCATTGGAGGAAGATGGATGTGTCTACATTAGGGAGTCTTAGACATAGAGTACCTATTCTTGATGGAGAGTACTTTCATGAGTGGAAAAATGAGATGCTTGTAATATTCAATCAATATCATTTGAACAAGTACATTGCTAGCCCTTGTGCACCCCATATTGATCCCTTGCATCCTACCCTAGATGAAGATATTGACATGATTCGCAATCTTAGAACTATTGAGCTCAGCATTAGAGGATTGCCCAAAAATTTGATTGCTAGTTTGCCTACTCACAATTGTGCCTATACCATATGGAAATTTCTTGAGGAATGATTTCCCAATTATTCCTTGAAAACTTTGGATGAAATTCTCCATAAATCTATTGCCTTGAGTAAGATGAACTCTAGAGATCCTAGTTTTGGTAAATGTCTTTTTGAACTTGCCAATCTTAAGCATGCTAAAGGAGATGTTGGAATCATTAATGATATCATACTCAAAGCTATAAGAATTCATAAAAGTAACCACTTTGATCATTTATCTAATGAATTACCCTCTCTAGGAAATGATGAGTCACAAGATCATGATGAACATTAATATTATGATGATGATGATAGTGACTTCAATCTTGATGATGCAATGAGACATTTTGGTCTTATGGCAAATCTTCGGGGATATGAATCAGGAGGAAAGGAATGGGTTCTTGATAGTGGATGTACTGATCATATGACCGGAGATGAAGCGATGTTTCGTGAGCTCGCTGAAAACAACGGCCCTCAAAAATATGTCACCTTTGGTGATAATTCAAAGGGTAAAGTGGTTGGCCTTGGTAAGGTGGCCATCTCACATGATAGTTCCATTCAAAATGTCATGATCGTTGAATCTCTTGGCTACAACTTACTTTCAGTATCTAGACTTGCTGATTTCGGTTTGAATGTCCTATTTACTGAGGTAGATTGCCAAGTATTTCGTCGAGACAATCATAAAATGGTCTATACGGGTATGCGTAGAGGAGATCTTTACATTGTCGATTTCTCTAAAAAGGCACAACCTAAAACTTGCTTTGTTGCTAAATCCTCAAAAGGTTGGTTGTGGCATAGACGACTAGGTCACGTTGGCATGAGAAACCTTGACAAGCTTATTAAAGGAAATCATATCCTTGGAGTTCATGATGTCATATTTGATAAGGATAGACTTTGCAGTGCTTGTCAAGCAGGTAAACAGGTTGGAGGAAGACATCCCGTGAAGAACATCATGACCACGAGGAGGCCATTAGAGCTACTTCACATGGATCTTTTTGGTCCCAACGCCTACAAGAGTCTCGGTGGAAATTCTTTTGGTCTAGTTATAGTTGATGATTTTTCAAGATTTACGTGGGTGTTCTTTCTTAATGACAAATCGCAGGTCCAGAAGATCTTCAGAAACTTTGCTAGGAAGGCCCAAAATCAGTTTGATGTGAAGATCAAGAAGGTTCGGAGTGACAACGGAACGGAGTTCAAGAACGCAAATGTGGACACCTTTCTTAACGAAGAAGGGATTTCACACGAGTTCTCGGCTACGTACACACCTCAATAAAATGGAGTTGTTGAGAGGAAGAACCGGACGCTCATCGAAATGGCAAGAACGATGCTTGATGAATACAAGACGCCAAAGCACTTTTGGGCAGAAGCGGTTGAGACAGCTTGTCACGCAACAAATCGCTTATATCTTCACAAGCTACTCGGCAAGACGGCATACGAGCTCCTCACCGGTAACAAGCCTCAAGTTGGATACTTTTGAGTATTCGGCTCAAAGTGCTACATTCTTGATAAGCATCGTCGTTCAAAGTTTGCTCCTAAATCTCATGAAGGTTTTCTACTCGGTTATGGCTCAAACTCTCGCACTTACCGTGTATACAACAATTTCACCCGAAAGGTTGAAGAGACGGTAGATGTGAAGTTTGATGAATCTAATGGCTCGCAAGTAGAGCAGTTGCCAATTGATGTAGGAGACAAAGACCCTTCAGAAGCAATTCAGGACTTGTCCATTGGCAAAGTTCGTCCAACGGAGGTGAAGGAGAGTACTTTATCCATCCAAGTGGAAGCTTCTACTTCACGACAAAGTGAACCAAGAATCGACACGGAAGCATCCACAAGTGGGACACACCAAGATGAAGAAAATGAGGAAGTACGCCAAGATGAACATCAACAACCTCCTTCTCCACCACGACAAGAGAACAACGATGTCAACAATGAAGAAGGCCAAGAAGAAGAACAAGATGAAGAATATGTTCAACAAAGACCCAAGCAAAAGCTCTCACGAGTTCGAGCAAGAATTGCCAAAGATCATCCCGTCGAGCAAATCCTCAATGATATACAAACTGGGAGAATCACTCGCTCAAAAACTCGTTTAGCTAACTTTTGTGAAAACTACTCATTTATCTCTAGCATTGAACCTATGAAGGTTGAAGAAGCATTGGAAGATCCGGATTGGATAAACGCTATGCATGAAGAGCTACATAATTTTGAGAGAAATCAAGTTTGGACATTGGTCGAGAAGCCCGACAACAACCACAACATCATTGGTACCAAATGGGTGTTTCGCAACAAGCAAGATGAAGATGGACAAGTGGTTCGCAACAAAGCACGTCTCGTCGCCCAAGGTTACACACAAGTCGAAGGTATGGACTATGGTGAGACATATGCTCCCGTTGCTAGACTTGAGTCCATTCGCATCTTACTTGCATATGCTAATCACCATAATATCACCTTGTACCAAATGGACATTAAGAGTGCTTTTCTAAATGGTGAAATAGAGGAGGAAGTTTATGTCAAACAACCTCTCGGCTTTATCAATCCTAAGAAACCAAATCATGTTTACAAACTTCACAAAGCTCTCTATGGTCTTAAACAAGCTCCTAAAGCATGGTATAAATGCTTGACCAAGTTCCTTACTACAAGTGGTTTTGAAATTGGTAAAATTGATTCTACTCTTTTTACTAAAAGGGTTAATGGAGAACTATTTGTATGCCAAATTTATGTTGATGATATCATATTTGGTTCAACTAACCCTCTCTTTAGTGAAAAGTTTGGAAAGCTAATGCCAGAGAAGTTTGAGATGTCTATGATGAGCGAACTCAAATTTTTTCTCGGGTTGCAAATCAAGCAAACTAAGGAAGGTACATTTGTCTCTCAAACAAAGTACACCAAGGACTTATTCAAGAAGTTCAATATGCAAGAATGCAAAGGTATGTCTACACCCATGCCTACTAGTGGACATAATGATTTAACCAAAGATGGTGAACCGGTTGATCAAAAGGTTTATCGCTCTATGATTGGTTCATTGTTATACCTATGTGCTTCACGTCCCGATATTATGCTAAGTGTGTGCATGTGTGCACGATATCAAGCTGCTCGTAAAGATTGTCATCTTAAGGCTGTGAAAAGGATAGTGAGATATTTAATCCATACACCAAATTTTGGCATTTGGTATCCTAAGAGGTCTTCTTTTGATCTTGTTGGCTATTCCGACTCGGATTATGCCGGAGACAAGGTTGATAGAAAGTCCACTTCGGGTACTTGTCAATTTCTTGGTAGATCTCTTGTGTCTTGGTCTTCCAAGAAACAAAACTCGGTATCCTTATCCACCGCCGAAGCGGAATACATTGCCGCTGGTTCATGTTGTGCTCAATTACTTTGGATGACCCAAACTCTTAAAGATTACGGGATTTATGTGAAACATGTTCCACTGCTTTGTGACAATGAAAGTGCTATCTAAATTGGTCATAATCCTGTACAACATTCTCAAACTAAGCATATTGAAGTTCGTCATCATTTCATTCGAGATCATGTTGCTAAGGGTGACATCAATCTTAAGCATGTTCGCACCGACAAGCAATTAGCGGATATATTCACTAAACCACTTGATGAAAAAGTGTTTTGCAGGTTGAGAGGAGAATTGAACCTCATTGATGCCTCGAACTTGGAGTAGAAACTCCATTCTATACATGCAAGACATGAGCTTATAACTAATCCATGATATATCTCTTATGATAACTATCTTATGTCTTGGATATATTTGCACCTTGCATGTTGCCTAACCCATGTAGGTGCTTGGTTGAATCCAATTCCATGAGATTGCGACTCACTCATATCTTGAGCAATCTCTACATCACCAAGACTCTACACAATAGTGGTTAAAGACAAGGAAGCACAAAACCACTCAAACATATCATTTGACAAATTCTATGTTAAGCTTCATGATTGTCATTTTTGGATACACAAGTGCTCTTCCTTGCAAGAACTAACCCATGTAGGTAGATGAACTCAAACTCCAAGTGGTGCTCCCAACTCTTGATGAACTACATCGACCTTGAGCACCCACACAAGTTCAACTACATGAGCAAGAACCACATCACCACCCAAGGTATGTTATTCCATCTTAGAGAAGCTTTACTCCAAGACGTGAGTCAAAGCAACTCAACAAGATGTGAATACATCAAGATGCTTGAACGAAAAATGGTAACCCCATTTTGAGCTTAAACGATGAGTATGACCTATGATCAAGTGTTCTCACTTGACTCCTAAGTCAATATACTCTAACATAGGTGACCATGTCACCGCCCAATTCTAGATGAAGTTCTCTTGTGTTCTTTTCTGAGTTATTGCATTTGTCCCTTGCATATTTGTTTCCTTCTCTTTCAAACAAAAAAAAAACTTCATCTAGAAACTTTCACTCTTTTTTCTTTTTGATTTTTGTTCTGCATATTTCTGCATCAAATTCCGTGCAAATCTTTCAACTAATTCATTGCAAATCTTTGTGAGATCTTACTTGTCTAGTGAGCTGAGGTGACAAGTGTTTTTCTCTGTGTAAACTCGGTTTCACCGACTTGCAATTTTCGGTCCAACCGAATCTTTTCGGTACCACCGAAAAATGCCACTCGGTGCCACCGACTTTGCAATCAGAAAAACAGTTTGCCACTTGTTCTACATTTCTTCTGATCCAGCTCCACTCAATGAATCTTGTCCTCCACAAGCATCAAAATTTTATCCTCTGCTTTGTGCTGAATCTCAAGGACCAAACCTATTCGACGGATTCCAGGAAAAACCTTCTTGGAAATTGATGTCAAAGGGGGAGAGAGAGATCACATCAAAGCTTGTAGGAGAGAGAGATCACATCAAGGGAGAGAAACAGTCTCAAGGACCAAACCTACAAGAGAGAAAGTATTAAGGGGGAGAGAGAGACCTCAAGGGGGAGAGAAAGTCTCAAGGATCCCAGATGTTGTTAAGGGGGAGAGAGAGATTTCCAGGGAGAGAAAATACTCAAGGATCCTAGATGCTTGATGTTCAAGAGGAGAGATGCCACATGTCTTTTTGGGGGAAAGACATGTTCATATGAACTCAATTGAATTTAGTTCTATTCATATCCTACAGCTCTGATTTTCTGTTTCCTATCTTCTCCCAATATCCCATGTAAGATTCAGGGGGAGCAAGACACCTAAGGGAAAGAAATCAGTCAAATTCATTGCATATCTTTATTCTTGGGGACATGTTGAATTCTATTTGGTACCTTGTACTCTCTCTCTACATGTCATCCCAATCTTGGTATTCTTGTGGTTTCTTTTGTTTGCTCTGGCTAGTGGACGTACCTGTGTTATCTAACCTTGTTTGTGCAGGTTCATTCCATCCTAAGCCAACTCAAGACCACAAGGTAAGTATATGCATCAAAATCATGAGTATGAGGAGTTCTTGCTTATGTACACACTGTTTGCAAGAAGGACTCATGAGCATGAAGGTATTTTCCTTGATAATCTTTTGCTCTAATGCATATGGCCAAGATACATGTAACACATTGCCTACTCTGTCATGGTTATGCTCTCACATGCCTCTATATTTCATATTTACATGAGTGCATACATGTAGGGGGAGCCTATGCTTGTTACATGTTCTTCCAAAGCTTTACCTGCTGTTCTTTATATCTTTATCTAAAGCTTTGATGTATGTTGCCATCAATTACCAAAAAGGGGGAGATTGAAAGCACAAGTGCTCCCTAGGTGTTTTTGATAATTGATGACAACATATCTCTTGTTGGACTAACACTTCTATCTAGCATGTTTCAGATAAGTTCAACAATGGAGTGGCATGGACTAAAGGTTGTGGGAACTCCTTCAAGATGCTAAGGACAAAGGATTGGCTAAAGCTTCAAGCTCAAGACTCTTCATTTTATATTTTAGTGATCCAAGATCACATTGAGTCCATAGGAAAAGCCAATACTATCAAGGAGGGATGAGGTGTTGCTTAATGAGCCTCTTGCTTCATGTGCTTAATGATATGCTCCAAAAATCCTCAACTACTTTCCCATGTCCACATATGACCTAAACCCTAAGCCAAACTCGGTCCTATCGATTCTTCCTACCCGGCGCCACCGAGTTTCACTTGTCATAAGCCACTGCCAAACCCTAATCAGTTCGGTCTCACCGATGGGATCTCGGTCTCACCGAGATGGGCTTGCAAACTCTCTGTTACCCATTGCAATATTCTCGGTCCCACCGAGATATGCAATCGGTCCCACCGAGTTTGCTTGACCAAATCTTAGTTTCACTTATTACCCAAATCGGTCCCACTGAGTTTGAGTAATCGGTCAAACCGAGTTTTGGATTTACCCTAACCCTAGCACATCGGTCCCACCGAGTTGATCCAGTCGATCCCACCGAAATCACTAACGGTCACTAGGTTTACATTTTCGGTCCGACCGAGTTTATTGATTCGGTCCCACCGAGATTGGAAAACTGTGTAACGGTTGGATTTTGTGTGGAGGCTATATATACCCCTCCACCTCTTTCTCATTAAGTGAGAGAGCCATCAGAACACACACACCATTCCAACTCATATGTTCTGAGAGAGAACCACCTACTCATGTGTTGAGACCAAGACATTCCATTCCTACCATATGAATCTTGATCTCTAGCCTTCCCAAGTTGCTTTCCACTCAAATCTTCTTTCCACCAAATCCAAATCCTATGAGAGAGAGTTGAGTGTTGGGGAGACTATCATTTGAAGCACAAGAGCAAGGAGTTCATTACCTACACACCATTTGTTACTTCTTGGAGAGTGGTGTCTCCTAGATTGGCTAGGTGTCACTTGGGAGCCTCCGACAAGATTGTGGAGTTGAACCAAGGAGTTTGTAAGGGCAAGGAGATCGCCTACTTCGTGAAGATCTACCGCTAGTGAGGCAAGTCCTTCGTGGGCGATGGCCATGGTGGGATAGACAAGGTTGCTTCTTCGTGGACCCTTTGTGGGTGGTTGCTTCTTCGTGGACCCTTCGTGGGTGGGGTGCCTCTCGGGGTCGGCAACGCTCGGATCCTGACATCTCGGGTTGAGCCCATCGTGGACTTGCGCGCTATATCGTACGGCTGATCACCGTGGATGAGGATATGTGACTTTGAACCACGTGCACACATCCGTGTTCCAATTGCGTTTGAATTTCCAATCCCCGCCTGTGTGTGTGTCTTGTAACATTGCCGCTCTCACATCTCTTTTGCGATGTCTGGCTTGTTATATGTATTGTGTATGTGTAGAATTTAATGCTAAGATCCCATGTAAAGCCGAAAGAAGTGCTAAGATTAGCAAACTTTTAGGCATTCTTGAGTTCTCCCAAACAACCACACACTATCTCCTCACCTTGCCTCCGTTGTCGAAGATGCATGTGTGATATGTTTGCATAAGACACACACGCTTTTTCTCTACTTTTATCGTGTGTTGTCCATGTCTCTTTCACACACGCACACACACTTTTTTCACTCTCTCTCTCTCTCTGTTAGGGACTCTGTCACGTCCATAAGCATATGGATGTTTTGAAAAGTCAAACCTCAGAAACGTTTGACCAGGTATATGTGGAGAAAAACATTTACATCTGGAACGATCATTAGATTCATCACAACATGTACTTACTTCATACTATCATTTATCTTTGGTATTGTAGATATAAGTAATTTCTTTATAAACTTGGTCAAAGTTTCAAAAGTTTGACTTAAAAAATGTTGGAACTACATTATCGAACGGAGGGAGTAGCTCTTTCTCTCTCTCTCTGCTATCTCTCACGGGCCTCCCCTCTCACTCGAACTCTCTATACCGACGGATTATACGCTCACTGTGTCAGCGTATAGCTCGTATATTGTTTAGTTGACCGGTCAACCAATCCACATGCTGCCTTGTCAGCTCGTGTTCTGTATCTTTGTGTGCTGGCCCATGTGGCAGTGGGTGAAATAAGTAAACTAGAGGCCATCCTGACACAGTGAAGTAAACAAATGAACACTCGGGTAGCACCCCGCATCGCTAGTAAAGGAGGGCGCATTGAGGAAAACTCTGTGCGCGCTGAAGGAGCCTCAGCACAATTCCCGCGTCGGTTTGGCATGCATCGATAGTGCGCAGCTCGCGCACTATCAGACAAACAGCACAAAGTGAACTAAGCGTCGCCGCGGTTGAGGATGTGACGGGATGGCACGAACAAGTGGAGGGGTCGAGCCAAAATGATCGCGACGAGCTGGACTCATCAAGGCCCCCCGACGAACACTTAGTTTAGTGAGAGGCTGCGACTGGTTGGTTGTTGATTGATTTGTTTATACATGTGGTCTGTGTGCAGTGCCAACTCTCTCACATCGCGAGAGCGGTGCCAAAATCTTTTGATTTGACATCGATGCGTGTTATGTGGCATACTTTTGAAATATGGCATCGGCCACATAGTGGAAGGCAACAAATGCCCAAGCTCTTCACGTGCTCCTAGTTAAATGAGAGGAAACAGAGAGAGAGAGAGAGTGAAAAAATATCACTAGCCAGCCAACCCTATCGTATGAGCGAATGATATTGGTACCTCTTGATGACACGGCAATCTTATGCAGCCAGCTGCTCTAATATGTTCTCTTCTTTTGCAGATAAAAAAGACCCGAAAAAAAATGTGCTGCACTATAACAATCTCATCGAATGCCTTGATCTCCATCTTACAGAAATTGATTTGATCGACTACCGAGGCAGCACATCTGAGATTAAATTGGCCAGGTTCTTTGTTCTGGAGGCAAGTGTGCTCAAGGTAATGAGGTTTGGCGTTCTCTGGCGCAACAATGAATGGCGTGCTGATCACCGCAAGCGTCTAAGCCTAAATGACAAAGTCTCCGCAGAAGCTGAATTTGTTTTTGAAACATCAAGTGGCCAGAGACTCGAAAACTTATTTGCCCATTAGTGACTTGTCAGGGCGGTGGATTTTAGTTTGTACGATAATGCTGCATCCACCTAAAGTAACGAAAGTTCTTACATAAACTTCCTAGTAATTCCCTCTTCGTAGGTGCAGCATTACTCCTAACATTTGTAATATCAGTTTGAAACTTGTAATATTGCCTGTGTCCTATTCCTGCGTTTTCAAAATCCTGCGAATCAAACAGGTCCTGAGTTGGTGATGATGTTGTGCCTCCCATCTTTCACCAATAGCCGTCGGATCTAGATCTGACGCATACAAACCAAGCTTCTCCATTTTTGCAAAAAGATGCCCGCACTTGTTCCCTATTTACAAACAACTCCTTGTCTCTCACAAAGCCTCATCTCCTCCCCACCACATCTAGGAGTAGAAGGCCGTGGAAAAATCTGGCGCGATGGCCGCTGCCGGAGCCGTCCACCCCCAATCTTGGTGTTCCGTGCAATGCACGGGCATCTACGCACGGGAAATTATGTCGAACAGGGCTAGTTGTAAGCAGGCTAGCTCTACAGCCATGATGATAGTGACTGCAGACGGTGAGGCTGACTATGGTATGCCGAACACGGCGCCTATACTCAGGTGTCATCTCCGGTGCAGGGTCTTGTCACTTCACTGTGAGGAGCAGCACGTAATAATTTGACCAACGGGTAGTACAGTGCTAGTACTCCTACTACTACATTGGTAGTACTACTACTAGTACTAGTAGCACCACCGTCTGGATTTAGGAGTACTACCACGTCCATCTGGATTTTAGTATTTGACTAGCAATATCTAGTAATGCATGTCACCAAAAATGTACTACTCCCTCTGTAAATAAATACATGGTGTTTTATTCCTATCGGCGAGAGAACTTAATGTTTTTTTGCTACTCCTAACTAGAGTACTAATAGGATTACATGCAATGAACTAAACACTGCATGTCATGTTTGGTAGTCTCAAGTCATTGAAAGCATGCACGGCCCACATCTCTCATTGGTTGATATGTCACGAAATAAGAAACAAGGAGGGAGTTAATGCACGTGCCTAAGTATTTTGGGATTATTTGGTTTTCGTAAGGTGACTTACACAACATTTTTGTTTACATGCATTAACATTTTATTAGTTAAATCAAAGGTCAAAACTTGGCGCAAAATGCAAAGGGGACCAATAAACCAGTAAACATCAAACTTCTCTCGTTTGGCCCCAACTAGAGGTCCGGTGAGATGACTATACTGCACCGGCACGGAGGGGGATGCAGCTTCATTGACTTACGGCAACTGCCTTTGGGTGAATGACACGTGGGCCCAGGGGGTGGCTGGCCCACCTATCATACAGCCAAAGGCAGGTGCAGTAGAGGGCCGAGGAGTAGTACGAAATCCTACGCACCTACGCACGCTAACCAAGGGCTGAGTGATCACTCGAATCGCAAGATCAGTTGACTAGAAGCTACGCTAGACCCATGGAGGCGATGAGCGCGAGCATCAGCCGGCTGTGCCAGATGGTCCACGACGCCGGCCTGCGCCCGGCACCGAGGAACGTCTCCAGGTATTTGTGAGGCCGCAGGGCGAGGGCCGCTTGGACGAATTCGTCTCGTTCGACCAGGTTGTCGGTTCTGCAAGTTCACGTCGTCAAGAAGTTGCGGCTGACTTGGATAACCTCACAGCCTGAGAGCCAAGCTCTGCGATGTCCGACCCTACGCCACATGGTAAAACTATCCGACGGCACTTGGTGGCGTGCGACTGCCCAGCATCGGCCGGTAAATGTCAGATCGAGGTCAGCGCCGCAGCAAGAGAGCAGACATAGCCATGCACAATTAAGTCACAAGGATACTACATGCAGAGGAGACGATAGGCACGTCTGGCTTTGGCGGGTGGGGACATTGGACGAACTCCTGAAGCAGTTGAGTCCGCGGTGAAGCTGCTCCTCACAATCGTTGTGACCCGGCAGCACTAGGGTGTATGTTGAACAGATCTTTCGTAATCATGTAGAGTATAGTCATCTATAGTGATAAGAAGTTCGTACGTCTCATGACGCACGCGCTCGAAACAAACTCTTCATTACTTAGGGAAATCGCTATCTATCGTGCGCGCCAGAAGCATGGAGCAAACAATATTTACAAGTTACAGCAGTTAAGAAGGAAAGCTGCAGGTTGACACATAGCGCGTAAATGGTGTGGTTTCGGCACGCGCTCACGCGGGAATGCGTGCGGGTTGCATTCACTAATGGACACTGAGTTGATAAGAAGAGTAAGCCAACGCTACGCCGATGTGTTTGGCTGGAAAACAGGAGGGAGAAGAGATGGTTGTAGCATGGACTCCAAGAAAATTGGTGTCGGATGGGACTCGTGTGGGTGGCGTGTGCCGTACTGCTAGACGTGAATGCTAGTTATGGCCCATGCCACCCCACTATATCGAGCCTATATCGAGGTACGTAGAACAAATTTCCTGCAGTCCGTGCTCAGCCCTCCTCTATCTCTCTTCTCAGCCAGCCAGCGGACACGCGGAGCCCATCGTCTGTTTGCTCACATGCGGCCCCACATGTCAGTGAAAACGCAAGAGGACCCACTGAACCTGCACATCTTTCACCTCGACGTGCTGGTGATGAAAAACAAATCCAATAAAGATCTTCGGTGGATGCTTTTGGAGTTACTCAAGAGTAGTAAGATTCTATTTACAGTTTAACCCAAGATGCACATATCGTGGCTTCAACTACCACTCTATTTTCTTTCATGACACGACCTAGATGCTGGATGTCCCACGTGTCGGCAAAAGGAGGAAGAACCCGACCAAATCTTCGGTTCTGCTCTCGGATTAGACTAGTTGTGCTAACTTAAAATTTTTATTGTGTACTCCCTCCGTTCCAAAATACTTGACTTCCATTTGTCCAAAAATGGATGTACCTATATACTAAGACATGTCTAGATACATATATATTTTGACAAATTGAAGGCATGTATTGTGCAACGGAGGGAGTAGAATGGATGCAAGTTTTTGTATTGGGAAGAAGAGTACATCCATATATTGATAGAGTGCAATTTAGTAGATGTTCTATCACTTTTAGCTAGCATAGATGCAAGATCGAGCCTCCGCAGATCAACAATGAATGCATCGAGAAGTCACTAATCCAACTTACAGGAGTAGTAAAATGTATTCTTGTGGTTCTTGTTTTCTTTGGTCTTGCTTTTCTAGTCAAAATTATCATTGGAGTTCATGCAAAACGGAGGTGCATTTGGGGTCGTGTGTTGGAGTTGGCCTTACAAGTGGGACCGCGATTAAGGAAACCGACTATCGGCAAACCCCCACCTTGCCCGCCGCGCGATGGTTGAAGTTAGAGAAACGACGAGGTTGAAGAGATTGCTCTAGCATGGACTCCAAGAAATAATATGGTGTCAGATGGATGTCGTGGTGGTGGCGTGTGCCGTACTCCTGGACGTGAATGCTTGTTCTGGCCCATGCCACCCTACTACTCCTACTACTTACTCCTACTATATAGTACTAGTATCGAGGATTCGACGTGCTGGTTACGTACAGCGAACACATTAACATATGGCTACAGTAAAAACACCCGCCCGACGCGCGAAGCATGTGAATCTAGTACAAATTTAGAGAAGCGACTCGAAAGCCATTCATAAATTTAGTAAGTTTATCACACGCATATCATTTTATTACATACAACAAGTCATCAACCCACATCGACAACGAGGATACATTATAAATACTAAAGTTTTCACCACACAACAAATAACAAACAATGAAATGAACTTCAACTCAACCTTTCCTCGGTGTTGGAAACACTTGCTTTGAACCACAACTGATTCTCTAGGACGGGCCATCGATTGTCGATCTGGAAACCAACGCAGGACTGATCATCTAGGCTGAAGCGGCCTACTATATCAGTACCAGGGTAGGGAACCACCCAAATGTCCGAGGTATAGACACAGTTGCTTCTCATAAATGGTACTGTTAACGTTATGTCAACAGCAGTTGGATCGCCTTTCACCATCATCGGATAGTTTTGTCCAAGGAAGAGCGAGTTTTCTCCAAGACTATCAATTCTGTACCTGGGAGAAGGAGTTGGTGCTAGCACACTAGTATCCATCCCGAATACCATGCAACGGGTGTTGGAGTAGGTCCGGAGAGTGCGACCATGGGAGACTACACCCGCTTCCTTAGGAGTAACATCATCAGTGGGCTGTATACACACAAGAAGAGGTGATCCATCGGAATTAGTTGCCAGGCGCCACTGAGTATATGGGTTCTTCTCGTCCTCATGCTCGTGATCATCACCATCGTCTTCTCCCCTTTGGTTATAAAATTTTTCAAGTATAGGTGGTGGGATGTTCACAGGACCTTGGAAACACAAGAAGAAGGTTAATTAGTAAAGGGAAACTTGCTAACCCGCATGCATGTGGATGAAACAATTATAATTACGGTGGAAGACAAACATACCGAAACTACGAGGATCCCATGCAAAAACAGTGCCATGAGTGGTGGCAGCAAACACAAGGCCCTCGTATTGAATTGCATCACAGTACTCATCCGTGTACAGAAACTGATTTTTGAGCAATATCCATCGAGTCGAACCACGAAGGATGGCAACAAGCTTGTCGAAGATAGCAACAACTTGATAGTTGTTGTAATTCCAAGAGCGGTTGGGAACTCGACAAATTGCTATCTTCTGTAGAAGACAGTCACCATGATCGTATTTGAACGTGCGTACAATACTGGTGTGCTCAACCTCTGGGCTGTCTGCTGAGATTTTTGGAAGTGGAACCTGGTCACGAGTGTAAACATTCACAAGTTCCCACTCGCAGTTGGACCCAATGTAAACAACCCAATCTCCATTTGCGCCCGCCCAAGCCTTGCCCTCAAGCGATGGCATCTTAACATCATACGTATCATTATCAAGCAGCATCAACTGGCACAGGGCGAGGCCTCCGTCGTGCCGGCGCCAGTCATTAGGGTCACGGTGAAGAAGATAGGGGAGATCAAACCGCTCCTTGACTCTTGGGTTCTTTGTAATGATGTTATTAGTTGAGTCGAGAATGGGCTTGAATGAACCTGCCATGCTAGCCGAGGTGATGACGTCGCACCGATCATTGAGTTCCTCGACCACGTCATCTTTTAGATCGGGGCAAGAATAACGGGGTCGTTTCCGGCCTGTTCCCTCCATGGAGAAGACGATCGAACAATGGCAGAAGAAAGGGTGAAGGGCTGAAGGAAAATGGAGGAGGGAGAGGAAGAGCGTGCGACAGCAGTTCCAAATCGAGAGGGAAAGGCAAAGAGTCGGTGGACGGTTGAAAGTTTGCCACGGTTCACGAAGAGGCGCCCCGGCCTACACGTCTGTTCGGAAATACTCCTACTACTCGCCATCGTCTCACTAATATGTTGGAACGGGACCACATGTCAACGAAACATGGTGTGTAATTTCTCGTGCAAAATGCGATCTGGCCGCGTTGGCCCGAGGTGCCGCATTAGTTATCGACCTTTATTTTTTAATGGCGTGCCAATCAGTTTTGAAGCACGACTAACTGGTACTGTACGCAGAGAAAATATAAACTACTCTACCACTACTCCACCTCCAGTACTAGTAGTATAAAAAAGATATATAGGCTGGAGCTTGAGCGCTTTCTTGCTAAGGGCTGCCCACTTGCTTCTCAAACTACCACCCTCTCTCAAGATCTAAAAAGACGGCCCCTCTCTCCCTCCTCACCAGTGGTCACAGATCCGCCGGGGAAGAAAAGGACGTGCAGCGTTGACGCACTCATCGTCGGCGAGCGAGGTCATGCACTGACGACAAGGCCGTCCTCTCAGACCTAGCGCCCGCGCGGGATGGCCTCCGTCCCCAAGCTTGTTGCCGTAGTGTGTGCGGAGGACGACGACCACAAGCAAAGCCACTTCCTGCCGACCCTCGGGTATGCTACCTCTTTTTGAACCATAACCTTGTTCTATTGCCCCATCTGCCACGTCGTTGCATGTGGATCTTTTTCCACTCCACCATCTTCCCAATTTGCTATCCTATGCTCTGCTGGCCACACAGATGAAAACCATAACTTGCACTATTAAAGGAAACCCTACTTCATGCAGACTAATCCATGTCTAGGTTGAATAAGGAAAGGAAGGGAGATTGTACGGTCCAAGAGAGTAGGCATCGAACCCGCATCTAGGTTGAAAAGGGGAAAATCAGTAGCTAAGGAACGAGTCTCGTGTCTCTTGGTTGAAGAAGGGTGGAAAGGCATGACAACGCAATAGAGAATGACCAGGTCGATCGGTTTGTTGTCCTCGCATAGGAAAAAGGTGGCTAAAGAGAACAAAAATGGGACGTAATCCACATATGCTGCCTGGATATTTGTTGCTCTGGGCAACCATACCTCCCTCACCACTCTGCGTCCGTGGAGGTACATCGTACTGGTGCGCCCACTGTCCGAATGGGCCTCCCATGCTCTTATTGCCACTTTTTTTACTGTTAGTATAACGCCAGCAGTCAAGTCAAGCAATGCTACCGCTAAAGTGATGCCACATTTAACTAATGCCGCTCTCAGTCTAATGCCACCCATAAATTTAAGCAATGCCATTTAATGTCACTGGATTATTTCAGGGTTAGCTGTTGATTGTGGATGTATTAAAGATTTTTCAGCTAAGGCATTCTAATGCTGTTGCACAACCAGTATACCAACGATGAAACTTGTTACTACCTTTAGATTTTTGCACTGTTAATGCTTATAGATTACATACCTCACTTTCATGAGATAAGTTATTTTTTTTGTACAGTGTCACCAAAATGCCAAGGCGCTGATGTCACTTTATTTTGGTTAAACTGCATAGACAATTATGAAGACAAGAGGAAAGGTCAAGAGTGGGCACCTCCTCCGGCTGTTCTCTTGAGGAGGTCTGTATGTTTGTCTCTAATGTCTGTCGACTACATACCTGACATCATGATGTAATGTTAAGTCATTTCCTTTTGTACAGTGTCACTGAATTGTCCAGGCGGTGATGGCATTTTATTTTAGTAGAACTGCACAAAATTTGCTTAAAAGAAGAGGAAAGGTCAGGAATGGCTCACTTTTCCAGAAAAAACTATGTATGCCTTCCTGACATCAGCCGCTGTTGCTTTATTTAGTCCTTCAAACATGTGGTTAGAAACAGTCTTGCTACCTTTTCCCATTAAGAAATTGGAATGCTTATATTTGTGAGTCTATGCTTCAACTAGTGCCACTTTTAGAGTAATCACACTTTCAATATCTATGCAAACAGGGATGCTCGATTTTAGTGGAACTGCACAAAAAGTCCATCTGGTTCAACATTGGGAGCATGTTTTTTTCCAAACCTTTATATCCAATTGGTGGCACTATGAGCTGTTCATTATGAAGGTACATGGTTTGCTACTATCTTGCTACTATTTTTGTACTGTCATTAGATAGTAATACTAGTGGTTTGCATGTGAATTTATTGGTAGGGTGGACCTACATTGGAGGTGCAGGACAGGATTCAATGATTGGATGCTCAATTTCGGTTGTATCGATTTCACCTCTTCCATCACTACGAACATGGATATCCTTGGTCTGATGAAGAATAGGCGCTATATTTCTGCTCTGAACCAGCAAATCAATTCAGTATGAAATTGTCCAGGGCAAAACATAACTATATCAGATTGTCTAGTGCAGAACATGACAGATGCTAAGCGGAAGAGACATGTTTAAACCGAAAATACAAGGTGTGGTATATGTTTACTAGCTGCTTGATATTTGTGCAGACAGAGATGTCTGCCCGTTGCTATTTGACAAACAAACAAAGTGCCCGCAATTTTGGTTGAACTGCACAAGATAATAGTATAGTCACTGCATGCAGTGCAATTTGAAAATAGACACAGAAAGATTGGATAGTCACTTCATGGACTGCAGAAAGTAGTACTGTACTATTTATTGGCCAACACTACGTGCTTCAGTGCTTTGGTCTGATTATACAATGGGCATCATTTTGCCTAAGTTAAAGTTTGTATTCCGAAAATAGTCTCGTCTTGTGATCGAGAAGACCAAATCCTACTGCAGTGGATGTTCCTCCATCATGTGTGGTTCATTCTCATGGTTCCAGCTGTTGGTGAAACCACTTACGTTTGCAAGAGGAATTGTAGACTTCACAAACAAATTTGTCTTTCAGTCTGTACTGAATGTTGGCCAAGAGAAGCATCCATGTTAGTAGGAAGATCAGATGTTTTTTCTAGATCTTTGCTTTTGGAGCTACATATTTATATATGATCTGTGAATCATTGAGATGCATTAACATGTTGATCTTATGTATGGGAATCGTACTAGTTAGTTTTAGTTGCGACGCAAGATCCGAAGTGGCTGATCTTTGCTTTTGGAGCTACATATTTGTATATGATCTGTGAATCATTGAGATGCATTAACAGTTACTTATTTCTGTTCGCTCAGTGTTTCCAAGTTACTGATCGATCACTAGCTAGCCTGCAAATGCGCTCCTGGCAGTTTTATTTGCAACGCAAGATGCGAAGTGGCAGTTTTTTGAATAAAAATGCCTACCTCTGAAGAACTGACAGGCTACACTATCGATCCTACACGAATAAAAATGCCTACCTCTGAAGAAATTGACAAGCTACACTATCGATCCTACACGGATAAATAGCAGATCACGCACGTACTACCTCCTTTCCGGTTTGCAGGGCTTAATTCAAGAAACGACCTACTCGATCCTACACGAATAAATAGCGGATCACGCACGTACTAGTACCTCCTTTCCGGTTTGCAGGGCTTAATTCAAACCTCTCACCAACCAAGGTACTCCCTCCGTCCAGGATTTATTAGTCCCGTGAGCAAAGCAGCAAGACCAAGGCATGGCAATAATTAACGGCATGCAGAAGTTTAAGCCTAATTAATTCCAGTGATTTAAGTGGCTGCATGCGTGCCCTCGGCTATGACTCGTTGCACGCTGCTTCGCGTACTGCCTGCGAGTGATTCTGAGTGCCTGCATGCAGCCGACCGTAATTAAGGCAGCTAACTGATGCGAAAAAAAGATACGCTTTAAATCCATGGAATCATTATTGACAAGGAGGGAGATGATTCGAGTGCACTCGTTTGACCGCCATGCCGGCGTGCGACCCAGACGGGATGGGACGACACAGTCATAATTTCAGTTTCTCTAGTTTTCCACGGCAAGCTGGCGCGCTAAGCCATTATGCATTGAATTCCGATGACCATCGCGCTCCGCCTATAAGTACTGTTTCCCAGCCTCCTCAGGTGCCACTGTGACCCAACTCGCCATATCCTCATAAGCCCCCACCGGCCCGATGTTGCTCGCCATGTCCGCCATGCCCCCGCCCGTCCACGGTAGGCGACGCCGGAGGCGGTCATCACCGGAACTAGTGTTCGGGTTTTCACCAGAAGGAAGACGGAGGGAGGAGGCATTCTATCTGTCTTTAGATGGCAATGCGGAGATCGAGGAGTTGTTGGAGCGCGACCGCATGGCGGAGGAGCAGGAGTTGTTGGAGCGCGACCGCCTGGCAGAGGAGCAGCGTATCACCGATTTGCGTGCCAGCGGGACATGGAGCAGCAGCGCACCGACGCTCTGAGTCGCGAGTAGAGCGCCCGCAACTGGGCCGACTAGGTGGAGGCCGGTGCCCGGCAAATAGCCCTGGAGGCTGTCGGGCACGCACGTGTTCGCGACGCCGATTTTTACTACCAGCTCGTCAAGTGGGTTTCCCTCTTGGAAGCCGAAGCTTCGGTGGACCACGCCGGCATGGAAAGGGCCAACACGCGCGAGCAACGCGCCCTATCGCACCTCTGGCAAGTCCGAGGCGAGGCGAGGACGCCGGTGCCGGCGTTTAGCATGGACAGCAGATGGCGGCCGGCATCGTCTAGTTAGCTAAGAGTAAGTTAGTACATGTACGCTACTAGAGTGTTAGGGGGAGTAGATAGTTAACTAGGCTATGATGGTTGTCAACGTGGAAGTTCAGTACTCTATATGTGGATCAGACCTGTTACTTTGCTCTGAATGTTGAACTTTCCGTTTGAACGTATGGAATGGGCTGTTATTTTTTTAAATGGGTTGTATTTGTCCTCCACGGTTTAGAGGCTGACTTGTGGGCCTAGCAAGTTGACGCGTACACAATCAGGAGATGATTGTACGTGGAGAGGATGACAGCAGGGACCTGCCAAGGTCATGGCGGTACGCAAGCAAGTGCCTCCTTATTTCAAGCCAATAAAAAATGGCTCCTCCTAGTGGATTTCTGACAGCTGGGTCCCATGCCATTGTCAACGTAGTCAATAAACGAGAGAATTGCACAACGAGCGGCTGACACCAGGGACCCAGCAGCTCACCCAGTTATTTTTGTTTTGGGTTAATTTGATAAATGCCACTCCAAATCTGGTGTATCCGAGAAATGCCACTGCAATTTCCAAACTTTGAAAAATGCCATTTCATGCCATTTCTAGTGGCATTTTTCGAAGTCTGGAGTGGCGTTTTTCAAAATTTGCAAACTGCAGTGGCGTTTTTCAAAGTTTGCAAAAATTGCAGTGACATTTTTCAAAGTTTGGAAATTGCAGTGGCATTTTTATGAATCGCCATAATTGGAGTGGCATTTATCTAATTTGTTTTTGAGACGGAAGCAGGGTGTCAACTGGGCTATGCGGGACACTCTCGCCTGTCTAGACAGCCTTTTCTTTTATGTTTACCACAAACCAGCCCAGTAGTTTTTTTTCTTTCTGAAAATG
Source organism: Triticum urartu (assembly GCF_003073215.2). Lineage (NCBI taxonomy): Eukaryota > Viridiplantae > Streptophyta > Magnoliopsida > Poales > Poaceae > Triticum > Triticum urartu. Next base: position 274,265,511 of record NC_053022.1, read on the forward strand.
GCTAGCCCAGTTCTTTTGTGATTTGTCAAGTAAGTCGCTTTATCAGGCCTGTTGGGCTGCAAATCTTTCAAGACGAGGAGAGCTTCATTCGGCTGGCCAAGAAAATGGCCTATCAGTAATGAGAAATGGACTGTACATTTTTAAAACACATCAAACCGGTAATTATTTTCAAATATCTTTTTTTCGTTTCGAGATTTTAAATTCATTGATTTTTATGCGTGGACAATTTATTGGATTTTATATTGATATACATTTATTTTTAAAATCAGTCTGAATGTGACTCGAAATTTCGGGATTAAAAACAGTTCAGACCGCACCGACATATGCAAAATTTCGTATAAATTTTTAACCGTGGCCACAATATGGGTTGTAATGCTAACATAAAGAATATGGGCTCCAAAAAAACCCGTAAGAATTAGCAAATGGGCTGTAAATTATTTGAAATAATGGTAGATGGGTTGTATGCTGTTTTCCACAGATTTGAGGCTTTCCACAGATGGCCTGTATACTGTTGGATGTCCATCCAACGGCCGTCGTGCTTCTTCAATCTCTGCTCTTCCTGCTCCAGCCGCTCAAACAAGCACCGGCGGGACTGCCTGCTCCCTCCTCCCCGCGGCCGGCTGTGCTACCGCGCAGGCCTCACCGCCCCACCGTACTCCCATCGCTGGCCTAGCCATCCCTCTACTCACCCACACCTGCTGTTATTCTCCGGCGACGGAAGACGAACCAGTAAACCCTCGTACAGTCGTACCCCCCTCCGTGTGGGAAACAAAAACAACGGCCTAGTCTTTGCTGCCTTCGTGTCGTTCCCTTCCTAGGCCTCGCCGTCGTCCACTGCCCTGGTGCTCTCGGCGTGGCGTGGTCAGCGTGGTCAGCGACCGACGTGCATCTGAAGTGGACTGTACGTGGAGAGGCTGACAGCTGGGTCCACGGCCGCACGCAAGGAAATACCTCCCTATTACACGCAAAATAATGATTTCCTCCACCTGGCATCTGGGACCCACCGAAACGGCCTCCGTATTTCGCAAAAAAAACGTTACCGCCGCTGACAGCTCGGACCCACCAGCTATATCTTCGCACGCAAGGAAGTGCCTCCTTATTACGCACAAAAAAATGAATACTCCCCCTGCTAGCTGGGACCCAGTATAGTGGGCCTACTAAGTTGACGGGGATGAAGGGCTTTGTCAACTTAGTCAATACGCACGATTCTAGCTCGACTGACCGTACGATGTCCATCCAACGGCCGTAGTGCTTCTTCAACCTGTGGTCTTCTTGCTCTAGCTGCCCAAAGCAGCACCGATCGTGCCGCCTGCTCCTGCCTCCCGTGGCCGGCTGTGCTGCCGCGGGGGACTCACCACTCCACTTACCCACACCCCCTGTTATTCTGCGGCGACGGCAGCGCAACCGAACCAGTGAACCCTCGTACTCCTCTCCGCGTGGGCATCCACTGCCGAGTCTTCCCCGGCTCCGCGTCGTCCCCTTCCTACGCCTCCTCGTCGTCCACCGCCGTGGTGCTGTCGGCGCGGCGTGGTCAATGTGGTCAACGACCTAATTCCATCGGAAGAATAATGTACATGGAGAGGCTGACAGCTGGGTCCACTGCAGCCGCAAGGAAGTGCCTCCTTATTACGCGGAAAATAATTATTCCTCCACCTGACAGCAGGGACCCACCGGACGCCCACCAGTATATCGCGAAAAAAACGTTTGCCCTTGACTGCTGGGACCCACCCGACGGGCCACCTATTTCGCGAAAAAACGTTCCCCCTGCTGTCAGCTCGGACCCATCGGAAGTGCCTCCTTATTACGCACAAAAAATGAATACCCCCTGCTAGCTGGGACCCACCTTGGTGGGAAGCTGACTTGTGGGCCTACTAAGTTGACGGGGATGGAGGGCTTTGTCAACTTAGTCAATATGCATGATTCTAGCTCCAGTGACCGTACGATGTCCATCCAACGGCCGTAGTGCTTCTTCAACCTCTGGTCTTCTTGCTCCAGCCGCCCAAACCAGCGCCGGTCGTCCCTCGTGCTCCTGCCTCCCGTGGCCGGCTGCGATGTGGCGGAGGCCTCACCGCCCCTACTACTCCCACCACTGGCCAGGCCATCCCTCTACTCACCCACACCCCCTATTATTCTGCGGCGACAGCAGCCTCACACCGCAGCGAACCAGTGAACCCTCGCACTCCTCTACGCATGGGCATCCACTGCCGCGTCTTCCCCGGCTCCATGTCGTCCCCTTCCTAGCCCTCGCCATCATCCACGGCCCTGGTGCTCTCGGTGCGGCGTGGACAACATGGTCAAGGAACGGCTTCCATCGGACGTGGACTGTACGTGGAGAGGCTGACAGCTGGGTCCACGGCCGCGGCAAGGAAGTGCCTCCTTATTACGTGCAAAATAATTATTCCTCCACCTGACAGCGGGGACCCATCGGACGGGCCACCATATTTCGTGAAAAAAACATTTGCCCCTGACTGCTGGGACCCACCAGCTACATCTTCGCACGCAAGGAAGTGCCTGACAGTCGGGACCCACCTGGTCGAAGCATACGTAGCATTGTCATTCTGGTCGCGAACGTGTACGTACATATATACTGGTCGACGTAGAGGCGCGCACGTGTCGTAGTAGAGGCGCGCACGTAGCATGTACACGTACGTACAGCGGCCAGGGTGCAAGAAAGAAAATACGGCCACGTATGTGTACATATGGGCGGGGTCTCGAACGCCTGCTCGCGCATATGTACAGCCAGGGCTCGTGTACATGGCTGGGTCGGAACGGAGAAACAGCATCGTCGTCGTGTTCATGGGGAGGCAACGGAATGCGTCGTGTTCATGGGGAGGCAACGGAATGTGTCGTGTTCATGGGGAGGCAACGGAACGCGTGGGAGCCAACCGGCTGGGTCAGAACGGAATGCATGGTCGTGTTCATTGGGAGGGCTTGGACGGAACTGGCGATGGAAACGAGGCCTGGCATATCGCAAAACGGAGGAAACAGCCTTGTGTTCGACCGGCCACGTTCCAAATGGGATCCTGTTCATCGGGAGGGGTCTGGCGTACCGCAAAACGGAGGAAACGGACCTCCTATGGCCGAAACAGGGGTCATGTTGATCGGGAGGGGTGTGGCGTACCGCAAAATGGACGAAATGGACCTCCTACGGTCGAAACGGGGGTCCTGTTCATCGGGAGGGGTGTGGCATACCGCAAAACGGGACTCCACGGGATACTGTTCATCTCCACCGTCGACCCCCTCCAGCCTCCACGAGCTACTATACATCCACCGTCGACCTCCTCCAGCCTCCACCTGCGACTGTTCATCCACCCTCTACCGCGCGCTACTCCACCGGCTACTGTTCAACCAGCCCTCTCCACGGGCTCCTGTTCAACCACCCCTCCACGGGCTACTGTTCATCCTGCCCTCCACCGTCTACTGTTCATCCTGCCCTCCACGGGGTGGTCCTGTTCATCCAGCCCTCCACGAGAACCTGTTCATCCAGCCCCAACCGGCTCGATCGCACGGGGTCCTGTTCATCCAGAGGCAACACCATGGGGTCCTGTTCATCCACCCCCACCGGGAACTGTTCATCCAAACCCCCCCGCAACACTCACTGTTTATCCAGAGGCAGCATCGATCGACTTCAGTTAGCAGCAGTAGCGAAGGAATCGCTCGATCGGGTTTAGTTAACAGCCATCGATCGATCGTTCGGGTTCAGTAACGCGTATCCTGCAGTGCAATCGCTCGGGTTCAGTTAGAGCCCAACGCTTCGCTCGGGTTCAGTTAGAGCCAATGCCTCACACACACGCGCGTACATGTACAAGAGAAGCGCGCATCGCTCGACCCCCGACCTCCCACCGTAACCGGGAACTCCCCGAAATTTTCCTCCCCCTCGCTTCTACCATAGTTTTTTCCGTCACGGATGACCCAAAGAATGTCATGCAGCTGCGCCTCCGTCCCGCCCAGGACGAAAAGCCCATTTTCTGTCATAATTTTTTGTCATAGAAGTAGGAGCCCACCACATCTATGATGATACCGGGTTTTGTCACAATTATCGTCATAGAAGTGTCATATGTATGACAGAAAAAAATTTCGTTCAGCCCAAAATGTCACGGATGTGTCTTTTTTTGTAGTGCATAGACCGAATGCGGAAGTGTTAGCACAACGCAGTTGATGTAGTCGTACGTCTTCATGATTCGACCGATCCAAGTACCGAACGCATGGCACCTCCGAGTTCTGCACACATTCAACTCGATGACGTCCCACGAGCTCCGATCCAGCAAAGCTTCACAGGAGAGTTTCGTCAGCACAATGGCGTGATGACGGTGATGATGTTGCTACCGACGAAGGCTTTCACCTAAGCACCGCTACGATGTAACCGAGGTGGAATATGGTGGAGGGGGGCACCGCACACGGCTGGAATAGATCAACTGATCAACTTGTGTGTCTAGAGGTGCCCCCCTACCCCCGTATATAAAGGAGCAAGGGGGGAGGCCGGCCGATTGTCTATGGCGCGCCAGGAGGAGGAGTCCTCCTCCAAGTAGGAGTAGGACTCCCCTCTTTCCTACTCCTCTTAGGAGGGGGAAAGGAAGGGGGAGAGGGAGAAGGAAAGGGGGGGGTGCCTCCCCCCTCTCCTAGTCCAATTCGGACCAGAGGGGGAGGGGTGCGCGGCCTGCCCTAGGACAGCCCCCCCTCTCTCTCTCCACTAAGGCCCATAAGGCCCATTATTTCTCCGGGGGGGGGGGGTCCGGTAACCCTCCGGCACTCCGATTTTCTCTGAAATCACCCGGAACACTTCCGGTGTCCGAATATAGTCGTACAATATATCGATCTTTATGTCTCGACCATTTCAAGACTCCTCGTCATGTCCGTGATTATATCCGAGACTCCGAACTACCTTCGGTACATCAAAACACAAAAACTCATAATACCGATCGTCACCGAACTTTAAGCGTGCGGACCCTACGGGTTCGAGAACTATGTAGACATGACCGAGACACGTCTCCATTCAATAACCAATAGCGGAACCTAGATGTTCATATTGGCTCCCACATATTCTACGAAGATCTTTATCGATCAAACCGCATAACAGCATATGTTGTTCCCTTTGTCATCGGTATGTTACTTGCCCGAGATTTGATCGTCGGTATCTCAATACCTAGTTCAATCTCATTACCGGAAAGTCTCTTTACTTGTTCTGTAATGCATCATCCCGCAACTAACTCATTAGTTACAATGCTTGCAAGGCTTATAGTGGTGTGCATTACCGAGAGGGCCCAGAGATACCTCTCCGACAATCGGAGTGACAAATCCTAATCTCGAAATACGCCAACTCAACAAGTAGAGACACCTATAGAGAACCTTTATAATCACCCAGTTACGTTGTGACATTTGGTAGCACACAAAGTGTTCCTCCGGTAAACGGGAGTTGCATAATCTCATAGTCATAGGAACATGTATAAGTAATGAAGAAAGCAATAGCAATATACTATACGATCCAGTGCTAAGCTAACGGAATGGGTCAAGTCAATCATATCATTCTCCTAATGATATGATCCCGTTAATCAAATGACAACTCATGTCTATGGCTAGGAAACATAACCATCTTTGATGAACGAGCTAGTCAAGTAGAGGCATACTAGTGACACTTTGTTTGTCTATTTATTCACACATGTTTTATGTTTCCAGTTAATACAATTCTAGCATGAATAATAAACATTTATCATGATATAAGGAAATAAATAATAACTTGATTATTGCCTCTAGGGCATATTTCCTTCACTTATTCCTTCATCCATCGTGATCTCTCTCAAAACTTGAAAACTTCAATCACACAAAACATAACGGAAAGTTCGGTAAGATCCGTTAGTATAATAAAGCAAATCACTACTCTAAGTACTGTTGAAAACGAATTCATATTTTGTTTTTGCATTTTATCTACTGTAATATAACTTTTCCATGGCTTAATCCACTGAAAGAAATTGATAGTTTCATCAAAACAAGCAAACTATGCATCAAAAACAGAATCTGTCTTAAACAGGACAGTCTGTAGTAATCTGAACATTCACCATACTTCTGTTGCTCAAAAAATTCTGAACAAATTAGGAAAAATAAACAATTTGTATATAAATACAGTGCAAAATTTTTCAGAATTGTTTGACATTCCAGTATAAAATTTAAAATCGCACACTACAGTCAAAGTTTCTGTTCTGCACCGCACAAAGCAACAAGCAATGTAAACATCCTAAAGGAAAATCTTGGCACATTATTTTTATAATACAATGGAATTGTACAAGGGGATAATTATTTTTGTTGAGAAGTTTCTGTAATCAAGATTGACAAAGTTTCCGTGAGCATGAACAAATTTCAAGGAGCTCCCCCACTTCAACAATGCTTATCTCTCTCACCTTCACTTTGCTTTTTGAAAAGTTTTGGGTTCCCTTTTTGTTTTTAAACTATATAAAAGCACTCAACAGAAGTAAATGACTCTCTAAAACTTCCGGGTTGTCTCCCTGGCAGCGCTTTCTTTAAAGCCATTAAGCTAGGCATATAGTGCTCAAGTAATGAATCCACCCGGATCCAAGGTATATCAAAGCCAATTTTAATTAACAATGATTTGTGATTTAGTAGTGAGCACAAAGTAACATATATCATGTAATGAAAAAGTCTAACTCTCTTTCTATGCATCGGCATGTCATAAAAGAACAATTCATGCACACATAGTAAAGTCCAATGCAAAGTATAAACAGCTTCTTGCAATTTTATCGTGTTGGAAACATGGAGAGGAAGAGATGTAGTTCCTCTCTCATAATAATTGCAAGTAGAAGTAGCAAGCACATGCATATTGTATCTATCAAAATCAACATGTGTAGTAGTCAAACACAACCCATCAATATAATCCTTAATAAGGGCAAACTTCTCCGATATAGTGTAGTCAGGAGAATTCAAAAAAGATAATAGGACTATCATGCATGGGTGCAATAGCAACAATTTCACGTTTAACATAAGGAACTATAGCAAGTTCATCTCCATAAGCATAATTCATATTGGCATCTTGGCCACAAGCATAGCAAGCATCATCAAAAAGGGATATTTCAAAAGAATCAACGGGATCATAACAATCATCATAGCAATCGTCCTTTGGTAAGCACGAAGGGAAATAAAACAATGTATGAGTTGAAGAGTTACTCTCATTAGAAGGTGGGCACGGGTAGCTAATCCGCTGTTCCTACTTTTGTTCTTCGCTCTCCTCATCATCTTTTTCATCCAATGAGCTCACAGTTTCATCAATTTCTTCTTCCATAGACTCCTGCAAAATATTAGTCTCTTCTCGGACAGCGGAGACTTTCTCAATAAATTCATCAATATCATAATTATATTTATAATTCTCATAGCAATATTTAAGGATAGCTAAATTTTCAAGTCTATAAACTGAATCATCAAAATCTTCAAACTCTTTAAACAAAGATTCAATTTCATAAGCACCCATAAAAGCAACAAATTCTTATATTTGTTCCACATCATAATAATCATATATACCATTAGCATAAGAAGCCAAGGTTTCATCATCATTAAGTTCACATGAAAAGGGAAGGTGTGGAGCCTTCATCCTAGAGCAACAAGTATAATCATATCTCAAGCATAGTTGCCGAGCATACCAATGTAACATATAAATTTGATCCCATAATAGTTTCCCTTTTTTGAGTCAAGCGATAATCCCTAAAGTATTGATACGTCTCCAACGTATCTATAATTTTTGATTGCTCCATGCTATATTATCTACTGTTTTGGACATTATTGGGCTTTGTTATCCACTTTTATATTATTTTTGGGACTAACCTATTAACCGGAGGCCCAGCCCAGAATTGCTGTTTTTTTTGCCTATTTTAGGGTTTCGAAGAAAAGGAATATCAAACGGAGTCCAAAAGGAATGAAACCTTCGGGAACGTGATTTTCTCACCGAACATGATCCAGAGGACTTGGACCCTACGTCAAGAAACAAAAGAGGAGGCCACGAGGTAGGGGGCGCGCCTACCCCCCCAGGCGCGCCCTCCACCCTCGTGGGCCCCCTGTTGCTCCACCGACGTACTCCTTCCTCCTATATATACCTACGTACCCCCAAATGATCAGATCCGGAGCCAAAACCCTAATTCCACCGCTGCAACTTTCTGTATCCACGAGATCCCATCTTGGGGCCTGTTCTAGAGCTCTGCCGGAGGGGGCATCGATCACGGAGGGCTTCTACATCATCACCATAGCCCCTCCTATGAAGTGTGAGTAGTTTACCTCAGACCTACGGGTCCATAGTTATTAGCTAGATGGCTTCTTATCTCTTTTTGGATCTCAATACAATGTTCTCCCCCACTCTTGTGGAGAACTATTTGATGTAATCTTCTTTTTGCGGTGTGTTTGTTGAGACCGATGAATTGTGGGTTTATGATCAAGTCTATCTATGAACAATATTTGAATCTTCTCTGAATTCTTTTATGTATGATTGGTTATGTTTGCAAGTCTCTTCGAATTATCAGTTTGGTTTGGCCTAATAGATTGATCTTTCTTGCAATGGGAGAAGCGCTTAGCATTGGGTTCAATTTTGCGGTGTCCTTTCCCAGTGACAATAGGGGCAGCAAGGCACGTATTGTATTGTTGCCATCGAGGATAACAAGATGGGGTTTTCATCATATTACATGAGTTTATCCCTCTACATCATGTCATCTTGCTTAAGGCGTTACTCTGTTTTCATTAACTTAATACTCTAGATGCATGCTGGATAGTGGTCGATGCGTGGAGTAATAGTAGTAGATGCAGGCAGGAGTCGGTCTACTTGTCTCGGACGTGATGCCTATATACATGATCATGCCTAGATATTCTCATAACTATGCTCAATTCTGTCAATTGCTCAACAGTAATTTGTTCACCCACCGTAGAATACTTATGCTCTTGAGAGAAGCCACTAGTGAAACCTATGGCCCCCGGGTCTATCTTCATCATATTAATCTTCCAATACTTTGTTATTTACTTTGTTTTTTATTTTACTTTGCATCTTTATCATAAAAACACCAAAAATATTATCTTATCATATCTATCAGATCTCACTCTCGTAAGTGGCCGTGTAGGGATTGACAACCCCTTATCGCGTTGGTTGCGAGGATTTATTTGTTTTGTGTAGGTACGAGGGACTCGCGCGTAGCCTCCTACTGGATTGATACCTTGGTTCTCAAAAACTGAGGGAAATACTTACGCTACTCTGCTGCATCATCCCTTCCTCTTCGGGGAAAAACCAACGCAGTGCTCAAGAGGTAGCAAGAAGGATTTCTGGCGCCGTTGCCGGGGAGTCTACGCAAAAGTCAATATACCAAGTAACCATCACAATCCCTATCTCCCGCATTACATTATTTACCATTTGCCTCTCGTTTTCCTCTCCCCCACTTCACCCTTGCCATTTTATTCGCCCTCTCTCTCTACCCTCCCTCTCTTTCTCTATTTGCCTCTTTTTGCCCGTTTGCTTTTTGTTTGCTTGCTTGTCTCGATGCCTCAAGATAACACTAGATTGTGTGACTTTACCAATACCAACAACAATGATTTTATTAGCACTCCGATTGCTCCTCTTACCGATGCCGAATCTTGTGAAATTAATACTGCTTTGCTGAATCTTGTCATGAAAGATCCGTTTTCCGGCCTTCCTAGTGAAGATGCCGCTACCCATCTAAATTGATTCATTGATTTGTGTGATATGCAAAAGAAGAAAGATGTGGATAATGATATTTTTAAATTGAAGCTATTTCCTTTTCGCTTAGAGATCGTCCTAAAGCTTGGTTTTCATCTTTGCCGAAAAATAGTATTGATTCATGGAGTAAGTGCAAAGATGCTTTTATCTCTAAGTATTTTCCTCCCACTAAGATCATCTCCCTTAGAAACGATATTATGAATTTTAAGCAACTTGATCATGAACATGTTGCACAAGCTTGGGAGAGGATGAAATTAATGATACGTAATTGCCCTACTCATGGTTTGAATTTGCGGATGATTATACAAATTTTTTATGCCGGATTGAATTTTGCTTCTAGAAATCTTTTAGATTCGGCCACGGGAGGCACTTTTATGGAAATCACTTTAGGAGAAGCTACTAAACTCTTAGATAATATTATGGTTAATTATTCTCAATGGCATACTGAAAGATCTACTAATAAAAAGGTGCATGTGATAGAAGAAATTAATGTTTTGAGTGGAAAGATGGATGAACTTATGAAATTATTTGCTAATAAAAGTGTTTATTCTGATCCTAATGATATGCCCTTGTCTACTTTGATTGAGAATAATAATGAATCTATGGATGTGAATTTTGTTGGTAGGAACAATTTTGGTAACAACGCGTATAGAGGAAATTTCAGTCCTAGGCCTTATCCTAGTAATCCCTCTAATAATTATGGTAATTCCTACAACAATTCTTATGGAAATTATAATAAGATGCCCTCTGATTTTGAATCTAATATTAAATAATTTATTACTTCACAAAAGAATTTTAATGCTTTGATTGAAGAAAAATTGCTTAAGATTGATGAGTTGGCTAGGCACGTTGATTGAATTGCTCTTGATGTTGATTCTTTGAAACTTAGATCTATTCCACCTAAGCATGATATCAATGAGTCTCTCAAAGTCATGAGAATTTCCATTGATGAGTGCAAAGAAAGAACTACTAGGATGCGTGCTAAAAAAGATGCCTTTATAAGAGCGTGTTCCTCTAGTTCCTATGAAAATAAAGATGAAGATCTAAAAGTTATTGATGTGTCCCCTATTAAATATTTGTTTTTCAATATGAATCTTAATAATTATGGGACTGAATATGATCCACCTTTACCTAGAAGACGTTCCAAGAATTCGGAGTTTTTAGATATTGATGCTAAAATTGATGATAGTGGGATCGAAGAAATTAAAACCCTAGATGTTGCTAAACCCACTATCTTGGATTTCAAGGAATTTAATTATGAAAATTGCTCTTTGATTGATTGTATTTCCTTGTTGCAATCCGTGCTAAATTCTCCTCATGCTTATAGTCAAAATAAAGCATTCACTAAACATATCGTTTATGCCTTGATGCAATCTTATGAAGAAAAACTTGAATTGGAAGTTTCTATCCCTACAAAACTTTATGATGAGTGGGAACCAACTATTAAAATTAAGATTAAATATCATGAATTCTATGCTTTATGTTATTTGGGTGCTAGTGTTTCCACGATTCCAAAGACTTTGTGTGATTTGTTAGGTTTCCGTGATTTTGATGATTGCTCTCTAAACTTGCACCTTGCGGATTCCACTATTAAGAAACCTATGGGAAGAATTAATGATGTTCTTATTGTTGCAAATAGGAATTATGTGCCCGTAGATTTTATTGTTCTTGACATAGATTGCAATCTTTCATGTCCTATTATTCTTGGTAGACCTTTCCTTAGAACGATTGGTGCAATTATTGATATGAAGGAAGGAAATATTAGATTCCAATTTCCGTTAAGGAAAGGTATGGAACACTTGCCTAGAAAGAAAATTAAATTACCTTATTAATCTATTATGAGAGCCACTTATGGATTGCCTACCAAAGATAGCAATACCTAGATCTATCTTTGCTTTTTATGCCTAGCTAGGGACGTTAAACGATAGCGCTTGTTGGGAGGAAACCCAATTTTATTTTTATTCCTTGCTTTTTGCTCCTGTTTAGTAATAAATAATTTATCTAGCCTATGTTTAGGTTGTGTTTTTTGTGTTTAATTAGTGTTTGTGCCAAGTAGAACCGTTGGGAAAACTTGGGGAAAGTCTTGTTAATCTTGCTGTAAAAAACAGAAACTTTAGCGCTCACGAGAACTGCTGCCATTTTTAATTGGAAAGTGATATTTAGTTAAATATTTTTGCAGATGATTAATATATAAATTCATAACGTCCATCAATTTATTTTAGAATTTTTTGGGGTTCCAGATCTTGCGCTATCTACAGATTACTTCAGACAGTTCTGTTTTTGACAGATTCTGTTTTTCATGTGTTGTTTGCTTATTTTGATGAATCTATGGCTAGTAAAATAGTTTATAAACCATAGAGAAGTTGGAATACAGTAGGCTTAACACCAATATAAATAAAGAATGAGTTCATTACAGTACCTTGAAGTGGTATTTTGTTTTCTTTCGGTAACGGAGTTCACGAGATTTTCTACTTTAAGTTTTGTGTTGTGAAGTTTTCAAGTTTTGGGTAAAGATTTGATGGATTATGGAACAAGGAGTGGAAAGAGCCTAAGCTTGGGGACGCCCATGGAAACCCCAAGATAATCTAAGGACACCTAAAATCCAAAGCTTGGTGATGCCCCGGAAGGCATCCCCTCTTTTCGTCTACTTCTATCGGTAACTTTACTTGGAGCTATATTTTTATTCACCACATGATATGTGTTTTGCTTGGAGCGTATTGTATTATTTGAGTCTTTATTTGTTAGTTTACCACAATCATCCTTGCTGTACATACCTTTTAAGAGAGCCATACATGATTTGGAATTTATTAGAATACTCTATGTGCTTCGCTTATATCAATTGAGTTATATAGTTTTGCTCTAGTACTTCACTTGTATCTTTTAGAGCACGGTGGTGGATTTGTTTTATAGAAACTATTGATCTCCCATGATTCACTTAGATTATTTTGAGAGTCTTAAATAGCATGGTAATTTTCTTAAAAAATCCTTATATGCTAGGTATACAAGATTAATAATAAAATTCTCTTATGAGTGTGTTGAATACTATGAGAAGTTTGATGCTTGATAATTGTCTTGAGATATGAAGATGGTGATATTGAAGTTGTGCTAGTTGAGTAGTTGTGAATTTGAGAAATACTTGTGTTAAAGTTTGTGATTCCCGTAGCATGCACGTATGGTGAACTGTTATGTGATGAAGTCGGAGCATGATTTATTTATTGATTGTCTTCCTTATGAGTGGCGGTCGGGGACGAGCGATGGTCTTTTCCTACCAATCTATCCCCCTAGGAGCATGCGCGTAATACTTTGCTTGGATAACTTGTAGATTTTTTGAATAAGTATATGAGTTCTTTATGACTAATGTTGAGTCCATGGATCATATGCACTCTCACCCTTGCACCATTGCTAGCCTCTCTAATACCGCGCACCTTTCGCCGGTATCATACACCCACCATATACCTTCCTCAAAACAAACACCATACCTACCTATCATGGCATTTCCATAGCCATTCCGAGATATATTGCCATGCAACTTTCCACCGTTCCATTTACTATGACACGCTCCATCATTGTCATATAGCTTTGCATGATCATGTAGTTGACATTGTATTTGTGGCAAAGCCACCGTTCATAATTCTTTCGTACATGTCACTCATGAGTCATTTCATATCCCGGTACACTGTCGGAGGCATTCATATAGATTAATATCTTGTTCTAAGTATCGAGTTGTAATTCTTGAGTTGTAAGAAAATAAAAGTGTGATGATCATCATTATTAGAGCATTGTCCCAAGTGAGGAAAGGATGATGGAGACTATGATTCCCCCACTAGTCGGAATGAGACTCCGGACGAAAAATAAAAATAAAAATAAAAAAGGAGGCCAAAGAAGCCAAATAAAAAAATGAGAGAAAAAGAGAGAAGGGACAATGCTACTATCCTTTTACCACACTTGTGCTTCAAAGTAGCATCATGATCTTCATAATAGAGAGTCTCCTGTGTTATCACTTTCATATACTAGTGGGGATTTTTCATTATAGAACTTGGCTTGTATATTCCAATGATGGGCTTCCTCAAATTGCCCTAGGTCTTCGTGAGCAAGCGAGTTGGATGCACACCCACTTAGTTGAATCAATGGATTATACGCACTCTCACCCTTCCACCATTGCTAGACTCTCTAATACTGCGCACCTTTCGCCGGTATCATACACCCACCATATACCTTCCTCAAAACAGCCACCATACCTACCTATTATGGCATTTCCATAGCCATTCCGAGATATATTGCCATGCAACTTTCCACCGTTCCGTTTATGATAAAACACTCCATCATTGTCATATTGCTTAGCATGATCATGTAGTTGACATCGTATTTGTGGCAAAGCCACCGTTCATAATTATTTCATACATGTCACTCATGAGTCATTGCATATCCCGGTACACCGACGGAGGCATTCATATAGAGTCATATTTTGTTCTAAGTATCGAGTTGTAATTGTTGAGTTGTAAGAAAATAAAAGTGTGATGATCATAATTATTAGAGCATTGTCCCAGTGAGGAAAGGATGATGGAGACTATGATTCCCCGACAAGTCGGGATGAGACTCCGGATGAAAAATAAAAAAGAAAGAAAGAAAAGAGGCCATAAAAAAAGAGAGAAAAGGCCCAAATAAAAAAATGAGAGAAAAAGAGAGAAGGGGAAATGCTACTATCCTTTTACCACACTTGTGCTTCAAAGTAGCACCATGATATTCATAGTAGAGAGTCTCTCATTTCGTCACTTTCATATACTAGTGGGAATTTTTCATTATAGAACTTGGCTTGTATATTCCAATGATGTGCTTCCTCAAATTACCCTAGGTCTTCATGAGCAAGCAAGTTGGATGCACACCCACTTAGTTTCATTTGATGAGCTTTCATATACTTATAGCTCTAGTGCATCCATTGCATGGCAATCCCTACTCACTCACATTGATATCTATTGATGGGCATCTCCATAGCCCGTTGATACATCTAGTTGATGTGAGACTATCTTCCCCCTTTTTTGTCTTCTCCACAACCACCATTCTATTCCACCTATAGTGCTATATCCATGGCTCATGCTCATGTATTGCGTGAAGATTGAAAAAGTTTTGAGAATGTCAAAAGTATGAAACAATTGCTTGGCTTGTCATCGGGGTTGTGCATGATTTAAATACTTTGTGTGGTGAAGATAGAGCATAGCCAGACTATATGATTTTGTAGGGATAACTTTCTTTGGCCATGTTATTTTGAGAAGACATGATTGCTTTATTAGTATGCTTGAAGTACTATTATTTTTATGTCAATATGAACTTTTATCTTGAATCTTTCGGATCTGAATATTCATACCACAATTAAGAAAAATTACATTAAAATTATGCCAAGTAGCACTCCGCATCAAAAATTCTGTTTTTATCATTTACCTACTCTAGGACGAGCAGGAATTAAGCTTGGGGATGCTTGATACGTCTCCAACGTATCTATAATTTTTGATTGCTCCATGCTATATTATCTACTGTTTTGGACATTACTGGGCTTTATTATCCACTTCTATATTATTTTTGGGACTAACCTATGAACTAGAGGCCCAACCCAAAGTTGTTGTTTTTTGCCTATTTCAGGGTTTCGAAGAAAAGGAATATCAAACGGAGTCCAAACGGAATGAAACCTTCGGGAACGTGATTTTCTCACCGAACATGATCCAGAGGACTTGGACCCTACGTCAAGAAACAAAAGAGGAGGCCACGGGGTAGGGGGCACTCCTACCCCCCAGGCGCGCCCTCCACCCTCGTGGGCCCCCTGTTGCTCCATTGACGTACTCCTTCCTCCTATATATACCTACATACCCCCAAACGATCAGATACGGAGCCAAAACCCTAATTCCACCGCCGCAACTTTTTGTATCCACGAGATCCCATCTTGGGGCCTGTTCCGGAGCTCCGCCAGAGGGGGCATTGATCACGGAGGGCTTATACATCATCACCATAGCCCCTCCGATGAAGTGTATGTAGTTTACCTCAGACCTACGGGTCCATAATTATTAGCTAGATGTCTTCTTCTCTCTTTTTGGATCTCAATACAATGTTCTCCCCCACTCTTGTGGAGAACTATTCGATGTAATCTTGTTTTTGCGGTGTGTTTGTTGAGACCGATGAATTGTGGGTTTATGATCAAGTCTATCTATGAACAATATTTGAATCTTCTCTGAATTCTTTTATGTATGATTGGTTATCTTTGCAAGTCTCTTCAAATTATCAGTTTGGTTTGGCCTACTAGATTGATCTTTCTTGCAATGGGAGAAGTGCTTAGCTTTGGGTTCAATCTTGCGGTGTCCTTTCCCAGTGACAGTAGAGCAGCAAGGCACGTATTGTATTGTTGCCATCGAGGATAACAAGATGGGGTTTTCATCATATTGCATGAGTTTATCCCTCTACATCATGTCATCTTGCTTAAGGCGTTACTCTGTTTTCATTAACTTAATACTCTAGATGCATGCTGGATAGCGGTCGATGAGTGGAGTAATAGTAGTAGATGCAGGCAGGAGTCGGTCTACTTGTCTCGTATGTGATGCCTATATACATGATCATGCCTAGATATTCTCATAACTATGCTCAATTCTGTCAATTGCTCAATAGTAATTTGTTCACCCATCATAGAATACTTATGCTCTTGAGAGAAGCCACTAGCGAAACCTATGGCCCCCGGGTCTATCTTCATCATATTAATCTTCCAATACTTTGTTATTTACTTTGCCTTTATTTTACTTTGCATCTTTATCATAAAAATACCAAAAATATTATCTTATCATATCTATCAGATCTCACTCTCATAAGTGGCCATGTAGGGATTGACAACCCCTTATCGCGTTGGTTGCGAGGATTTATTTGTTTTGTGCAGGTACGAGGGACTCGCGCGTAGCCTCCTACTAGATTGATACCTTGGTTCTCAAAAACTGAGGGAAATACTTACGCTACTCTACTGCATCATCCCTTCCTCTTCGGGGAAAAACCAACGCAGTGCTCAAGAGGTAGCAAGTATTCACGTTGATCCAACGTTACTCCCGTTATAAAGTTGAATGGGGTTTTCTCAGGATTATCAAAGTAGTACATAGTATGTTTCACATAATGAGCATCGAGGGTTTTAGGAGGTTCCCCATCTCCATGATTAGCAAGTAAACCTAATTTTTTTGGTATTTCGTGTTCCGTATCCATAACTAAAGGTAGAGAACAACTTAGAACAACAAATAAAAATTACTTAGTGATAAAGCAAACAAGCACACACGAGAATATTCACCCCATGCTATAACTCCCCCGGCAACGGCGCCAGAAAAAGGTCTTGATAACCCACAAGTATAGGGGATCAATTGTAGCCTCTTTTGATAAGTAAGAGTGTTGTACCCAACGAGGAGCTAAAGGTAGAACAAATATTCCCTCAAGTTCTATCGACCACCGATACAACTATACGCACGCTTAACGTTCGCTTTACCTAGAACAAGTATGACACTAGAAGTACTTTGTAGGTGTTGTTGGATAGGTTTGCAAGATAATAAGAGAGCGTAAATAAAAAGTAGGGGCTGTTTAGATGAAGACACAACTAAGTTAGTTTTAGTAGAGAGCTTGTTGTCACACAAGAAAGTTATTTGTCCCTAGGCAATCGATAACTAGACCGGTAATCATTATTGCAATTTTATTTGAGGGAGAGGCATAAGCTAACACACTTTATCTTCTTGGATCGTATGCACTTATGATTGGAACTCTAGCAAGCATCCACAACTACTAAAGATCATCAAGGTAAAACCCAACCATAGCATTATAAGGCATCAAGTCCTCTTTATTCCCATACGCAAACAACCTACTTACTCGGGTCGGTGTTTCTATCACTCGCGCCACCCATCATAATAAAATCATGAACATATTGCAAACCCTATAGTGGGGATCCCTCACGCTTGCGCGACACGGAGAGCATCATAGGACAACACCAATAATAAAACATGCAACTCAAACCAATCATGATCATCAATTAACCCATAGGACAAAACGGATCTACTCAAACATCATAGGATAGCCATACATCATTGGGAAACAATATATAGCATTGAGCACCATATTTAAGTAGATATTACAGGGGGTAAAAGAGGGTTACACCGCTGCATAGAGGGGGGAAGAGTTGGTGATGAGGGCGGTGAAGTTGTTGGTGTAGATTGCGGTGATGATGATGCCCCCGGCGGCGTTCCGACGCCACCGGGGGAGAGGGGGAGAGAGCCCCCTTCTTCTTCTTCTTCTTCTTCTTCTTCCTTGACCCTCTCCCTAGATGGGAGAAGGGTTTCCCCTCGGGGCCATGGCCTCCATGGCATGGGAGGGGTGAGAGCCCCTCCGAGATTGGCTCTGTCTCTCTGTCTCTCTCTGTTTCTGCGTTCCAGATTCTGCCCTTTCACCGTTTCTTATATACCCGGAGATCCGTAACTTTGATTGGGCTGAAATTTGGACACGATTTTTCTCTAGATATTAGCTTTCGTGCGGCAAAAGAAGGGAATCAACCGCCTTACGGGGTGGTGAAAGCACAAGTGCTCCCTAGGTGGTTTTGATAATTGATGACAACATATCTCTTGTTGGACTAACACTTCTATCTAGCATGTTTCAGATAAGTTCAACAATGGAGTGGCATGGACTAAAGGTTGTGGGAACTCCTTCAAGATGCTAAGGACAAAGGATTGGCTAAAGCTTCAAGCTCAAGACTCTTCATTTTACATTTTAGTGATCCAAGATCACATTGAGTCCATAGGAAAAGCCAATACTATCAAGGAGGGATGAGGTGTTGCTTAATGAGCCTCTTGCTTCATGTGCTTAATGATATGCTCCAAAAATCCTCAACTACTTTCCCATGTCCACATATGACCTAAACCCTAAGCCAAACTCGGTCCTACCGATTCTTCCTACCCGGCGCCACCGAGTTTCACTTGTCATAAGCCACTGCCAAACCCTAATCAGTTCGGTCTCACCAATGGGATCTCGCTCTCACCGAGATGGGCTTGCAAACTCTCTGTTACCCATTGCAATATTCTCGGTCCCACCGAGATATGCAATCGGTCCCACCGAGTTTGCTTGACCAAATCTTAGTTTCACTTATTACCCAAATCGGTCCCACTGAGTTTGAGTAATCGGTCAAACCGAGTTTTGGATTTACCCTAACCCTAGCACATCGGTCCCACCGAGTTGATCCAGTCGATCCCACCGAAATCACTAACGGTCACTAGGTTTACATTTTCGGTCCGACCGAGTTTATTGATTCGGTCCCACCGAGATTGGAAAACTGTGTAACGGTTGGATTTTGTGTGGAGGCTATATATACCCCTCCACCTCCTTCTCATTCGATGAGAGAGCCATCAGAACACGCACACCATTCCAACTCATATGTTCTGAGAGAGAACCACCTACTCATGTGTTGAGACCAAGACATTCCATTCCTACCATATGAATCTTGATCTCTAGCCTTCCCAAGTTGCTTTCCACTCAAATCTTCTTTCCACCAAATCCAAATCCTATGAGAGAGAGTTGAGTGTTGGGGAGACTATCATTTGAAGCACAAGAGCAAGGAGTTCATTACCTACACACCATTTGTTACTTCTTGGAGAGTGGTGTCTCCTAGATTGGCTAGGTGTCACTTGGGAGCCTCCGACAAGATTGTGGAGTTGAACCAAGGAGTTTGTAAGGGCAAGGAGATCGCCTACTTCGTGAAGATCTACCGCTAGTGAGGCAAGTCCTTCGTGGGCGATGGCCATGGTGGGATAGACAAGGTTGCTTCTTCATGGACCCTTTGTGGGTGGTTGCTTCTTCGTGGACCCTTCGTGGGTGGAGCCCTGTGTGGACTCGCGCAACCGTTACCCTTGGGTGGAGCCCTGTGTGGACTCGCGCAACCGTTACCCTTTGTGGGTTGAAGTCTCCATCAACGTGGATGTAGGATAGCACCACCTATCCGAACCACGGGAAAAACATCCGTGTCTCCAATTGCGTTTGATCTCTCCAAACCCTTCCCTTTACATTCTTGCAAGTTGCATGCTTTACATTCCGCTGCTCATATACTCTTTGCATGCTTGCTTGATATGTATTGTGTGTGTTGAAATTGTGCCTAAACTCCACTTAAACCGAAAAAGCTTAAAAATTGCAACTTTAGCACTAAGTGTCTAATCACCCCCCCTCTAGACACATCTACTTCTAGATCCTACAGGTGGCCACGAGGGCCCAGGGCGCCCCTGACCCCCTGGGGGCGCCCCCCTGCCGATCAATATGTTAGTCCCAAAAATAGTATAAAAAGTTTCCAAA
Source organism: Triticum urartu (assembly GCF_003073215.2). NCBI lineage: Eukaryota > Viridiplantae > Streptophyta > Magnoliopsida > Poales > Poaceae > Triticum > Triticum urartu. Next base: position 274,285,555 of record NC_053022.1, read on the forward strand.
AGTATATGAAAGTTGTAGAATATTGGCATGGAACAATAAAAAATTATAGATATGACGGAGACGTATCAGCGCTTAAACCTCTCTTCTGCCGATCGATGTACCACTGCTCCACCACTTCCATGGCTGACGCTCGTCGAGCCCGTGCTGACCGCCGAGCCGCTCTCAACGCTCGCGTTGCTCAGACGACGCTCTTCGGTGGGCCTCCCCGTCGCTCTCCATCACCCGCTGCCAACGCCGCCATCGGCCCGGCGGGGAACGAGCAACAAGCCTTGTCGCTGCATCCCTCTATGCGACGGGACGGACGCACCTCCCACGCTTTCCACAGGCCTGCGGACGCGCAGGCTACGCTGCTCATGGCACGCGAGCTCATGCGTTATCACCCCGTCGACGACTGTCGGTGTCAAAACCAGCGGATCTCGGGTAGGGGGTCCCGAACTGTGCGTCTAGGTGGATGGTAACAGGAGGCAGGGGACACAATGTTTTACCCAGGTTCGGGCCCTCTTGATGGAGGTAAAACCCTACGTCCTGCTTGATTAATATTGATGATATGGGTAGTACAAGAGTAGATCTACCACGAGATCAGAGAGGCTAAACGCTAGAAGCTAGCCTATGGTATGATTGTTGTTCGTCCTATGGACTAAAACCCTCCGGTTTATATAGACACTGGAGAGGGCTAGGGTTACACAGAGTCGGTTACAATGGTAGGAGATCTACATATCCGTATCGCCAAGCTTGCCTTCCACGCCAAGGAAAGTCCCCTCCGGACACGGGACAAAGTCTTCAATCTTGTATCTTCATAGTCCAGGAGTCCGGCCGAAGGTATAGTCCGGCTATCCGGACACCCCCTGATCCAGGACTCCCTTAGTAGCCCCTGAACCAGGCTTCAATGACGACGAGTCCGACGCGCAGATTGTCTTCGGCATTGCAAGGCGGGTTCCTCCTCCAAGTACTTCATAGAAGATTTTGAACACAAAGGTAGTGTCCGGCTCTGCAAAATAAGTTTCCACATATTGCTATAGAGAGAATAATATTTACACAAATATAATCTGCTGATGTATTCCGTAGCATGACATCACACCACAGCCAAGTCTTTATTCGAATCGTTTTACTGTTCCACCTTAGCGCATTTAGCGAGGCGGTTTCCTTGGCACGTCTTGTCAAAGCAGAGATTGTGTCCCCTTATTCCGGGATTTTCATCAATACGGGTGTGGGTAACCCAACTGCGCCATTGATTACGGCGCTTGGGAGATAAGCGAGTTTTACCAGGCTGGTGGGGACGCATAGTCGCGTCCGCCCATATAAGGGGATAAGGATCCACCTTTTCATCCACGCCTTCTTCCTCCTTTGCCTATCCATTTCCGCGCACTCGAGCTCCAGCGCCCAAGTCCGCACACCCCACCTCAACCTTCTCCATCCATGTCCGGAGCGGGAGGCAAGTGGATGGTCTCCTCCGTTACGGAGGGACACATCAAAAGACTGAGGAAGGTCGGATACTTGTCTAACGACTTTGCGCACTGGCTTCCCGAAGAGGGGCAGCTCATCCCCACCCCTAGGCCCCATGAGAGGGTGGTGTTCCTCCCCCATTTCCTCCGCGGACTGGGTTTCCCTCTCCACCCATTTGTCCGGGCGCTCATGTTCTACTATGGCCTGGATTTCCACGATCTGGCCCCAAACTTTGTCCTCCACATCTTGGCGTTTATCGTCGTGTGCGAGGCCTTCTTCTGCATCCGCCCTCATTTCGGCTATGGCTCAAGACTTTCAGTGTCAAGCCGAAGGTGGTGCGCGGCACCCAGGCGGAGTGCGGAGGCGCCATGGTGGGCAAGATGCCCAACGACCTATGGCTCGAGGGCTCCTTCGTGGAGTCCCTAAAGGGGTGGCAATCGGGGTGGTTTTACATCAACGAGCCGCGCAACCCTGAATGGGCCGCAGTCCCGAGTTCCGATCCGGACCCCCTACGCGGCTCGCCTCCTGGAAAGAGACGGGCCTATCTTGGGGTAACAAGGAGAGCTGACCGGACTCCAAACATGCGTCCAAACCCTGGTGGACAAGAAGCTCAAGCTTGTCAACATAGTCCAGGTTATGCTCATCCGCCGGATCCTCCCGTGTCAACAACGGGCTTTCAACCTGTGGGAGTTCGACCCGGTGCGGCACCGAACTCTGAGCAGGCTCTTTGACACGATGTACGAAGATGCCTGGAAGGTGCTTTTCAAGGGTGCAGAGGCCCCCGCATCTGCTATCGAGGATCGCGGATTCAGCGCGTAGCGTCACGCTCGTGCGATAAGCTGTTTTTACCTTTTATAGGGTATTAGTTTTTCATAGTTTGACTCCATGCGGGATCTAAGCTCCCTTACCTTTGATAGGATTGGTAGGAGACGTCCGGATCGATCAACTGTCCGACTCCTTTGCCCGAAGGCCCAGCGGACGCTCGCTTGGCGAAGCTGCTGGTTCCGGCACCCTATGTGGTGCCGGAGAAGAAGGCCAAGAAGAAGCCGCGGGGAATCGAAAGAGTGCCCGATGCTAGGAGGTGTCGGATTCACCATCCGACGACTCCAAGGCACACTCCTCCCATGAAGACGAGGAGGAGGAAGAAGAGACCTCTCCCCCTCCAGCGGGGGGAGGGAAGAAAAGGAAGGCCGCCCCAACCGGGAAGGCCGAAGGGTCCAAGAAGGGGAAGACCCCTCCTCCGGACTACTCCACCAACGCCGACGACGGCGAAGAGGAGTGGCCGCACAGGGCCAAGCCCCTGGCGAGATCGTAAGTATCCGGATACCAGAGTGATTCATAGTATTCCCCCATTGCACAGCTTTTCCTTACGTCGAACATGTTTATGCAGTCCACCCAAAGACCGGCTTGACGTGTCGTCGAGCGGTTCCCTGGATTCATCGGATGTGAATTCGCTTCCGACGGCTACCTCCCCCCATCCTACGGACGACGCCAAGGCGGCGTCCCAACAAGTTCCAAGCCAGGAGGAGGTGGTCCTGGAGGCGCCGCAAGGCGACCTCCCGGACTCCATGCGTGAAGGGGATAGAACCCCCAAGGGCTCCAAGTCCATCTTTGAGCCGGACACCGTGCCGGAACCTTCAACGGTTCCGGACTCCGGTAGGCAGCCTCCTTCCAAGAGGAGCAAGCCTACCGAGCCGGTGACCTCCGTCCAACCAGAGGCACCGGACAATTTGCTGGAGGTGCTTAACGGCGCCTCCATCGACGAGGAGCACCGCACTATTATGAGTGCGCTGATCCAGAAGGTTCAGTCCGCCAAGAGTGGGCTGACTGAAGCCTGTGCCAGCCTTCTAATAGGCTTCGAGGTAAGTCAAGAATATGTAAAAATATTACCGCATAGACAGTAGCCCCTGATGCTCTGTTCGGCATTCGGAAAGAAAAGCCGAATAGAGGATCTAATAACGTTCGTAGGAGTCTAACAAAAGTAAGTCAATATGCGTATGCACGCTTCGCTGCTAGCATCCGCCGCACTGACTGTGGAGGTGGGCACGCGAAAGCAGAACCTCGAGCGGTCCGAGAATGAGCTCGGCCATGCCAAGAGGCAACTCGAGGAGACGGAAGGTAAGAAATACCTTATTGAAATATGTGAAAGGTGCAATTGCAAAAAGTGACAGGATTAACGCGGCTATTGTAGGGGCCACAACTGAGGTGGCGACCCTTAAGCAAGCGCTGTCCGAGGCCGAGAAGAAGGCGGCCACGGAGCGCACCGAGCGGGAGAAGCATGAGACGCAGGTTGGCGAGGTGCGGCAAGAGCTCCAGGCTCTCATGAAAAAACATGAGAGTTTGGAGCTTGACTCGAAGACGCGAGAGTCTGAGCTCGCGGCGGCCATTGAAGATGCCAAGTCTGCCAAGGCCAAAGCCCAGAAGGCCCTCCAGGAGGTTGAGGCAATAAAAAAGATAGCGGCGGGTAAGGCATTCTTTATGCAAAGCAAGCACGTAAAAGTGAACTACCTGTTACTTACCCGAATCCGGAGCTCTCCAGGAGCATTCACAGATTTGCCCCGTAGCATGTCGGATGCCGCCGCCTTCTACCGAGCCGAGTTGGGAAGCTCGACGGAGAAGGTGTTCTGGTCTCAGTATGCTAAGGCCGAACACCCGGTGCCCTTAAGCGACCACCTGAAACAGCTGGTCGAGCTCCATAAGGTGGCCGAACAGGCCATGAAGGGCCTCATAGTCTGGCTGTGGCCTGGAGAGGCCATGCCTGGGAGCTACTTCGGGCTGGTGAGGCGGCTGGTGGAGGCCTGTCCAAGGCTCGAAGTCATCAAGCGCTCCGTATGCATCGAGGGTGCCCGTAGGGCGCTTGCCCGTGCGAAGGTGCACTGTGGCAAGCTAGATGCTGAGAAGCTTGTGAAGGACGGGCCACCGCCGGGCAAGGAGCATCGCAAGCCCGAGATGTATTATGAGGGCGTTTTGAAGGGTGCCTGCCTTGTGGCGGATGAATGTTCCATGGATGTAATTTTTCAATAAACTCGCTCGTTTTGTCCTGTGCACTGAAAACTTGTTCATGTGCACTAAGCAATGGTTTTTGAATTTAAAATATTACCTTCTGTGCGGCCGTTTATCAAATTTGAGAGATGGCGAGTCGTCGGCTTCTGCCCCCATGGCACGAGTGCTGGGGTGTTCGGGATAAACATGAGCGCTCTTTTTCCCATTCTTGGGTCCTTCGAGGGAGGCGCTCAACACAACGAACAAGGCAATCGAACTATAATGCTTGAACACTCTCACTTAGCAATAGAATTCTATAATTTTAAATTTCAGCGAAGCCCCTAGTGTTCGGAAGACCGAGTTCGGGGCGCTATCCACGCCTAGGCCGGACAAAGCCGACTCCTCACTCTAAGCGGCATAAGTCTTTAGGGACCCGAAAACCTCTCGAACAGCGACCAGCTCTCGCCTCATCATGATGGTCAGCTTTAGCTTTCTCTACTGAGGTGCTTAGCCCAAATCAACTGGGGCACAATCGCAGCAGTTCTCCTAGTGCTACCTTAGCCGATATAACGGAACGTAAGGTACCAAAACATAGGAGCCGGGCAAACCCAACTATTGACCCAAGACATGATTCGGAGCTGATGCATATAATGCTATAAGTTCGGGGTGCCGCACTTGTGAAAGTGTTCAGACTTCTCACACCATATTGTGGGGTACTTAAGCCCCTGGCGTATTGGCCGTACCAAAGTGTACGGGTGCAACATGTCATTAATGAACATATATTCGTAAAAAAAGAGTAATGCAATAATAGACGGAAGCTATGCATTGTTTATTTAAAAAAGCTGCGATCAAAGCAGAATGATACAAATACTGCAATAAGCAAAAGATGGGACTATTTAACATGTCCTTTCCAGGGGCAAGCTGCGGAATGTTATGTGAAACAGGTATACTGCTCGTTATAGAGACCACCTTAGAGTTCCATAGTGTGGCGTAGTTTTCTGCTTGCCTGGTTGTATCGTTTGTGCGGCAATTGTACTACCGGACAAGCCTTCCGAAGAATGGAGTGCTGAAAATAAGAGAAAATTAAGAAATCGGCAGCCCCTAGTGCGGTTTAAGCCGCGTTTCGGGCGTGCCGTGATTGTGCCCCTCCCCTTTTGCCCATGGTATTTCCAGAGCGTAGTTATGTATGCGCAACACTGGTTTCGCAAGTTCGCGAGGGCTGGGGTTGGGGCCGCATTGCTACGCTTGCTCGGAACGTGCCCGGCGGTCTTGTTGTAGGTTACTCTGGGCGCGCTTGACGGTGTCCAGACGTTTAATGGCCGGACTGGAGAATTGCCTTGAGAGGCTGCTTTGTACTTCCGCTGTGATAGCCGCCGTATGCTCCTCCGTTCGGAGAGAGCATTCGGTGTTTCCATTGACCGTGATGACTCCTCGAGGGCCTAGTATCTTGAGCTTGAGGTATGCGTAGTGCGGTACCGCATTGAACTTGGCAAATGCGGTTCGCCCGAGCAGTGCATGATAGCCACTGCGGAACGGGACTATGTCAAAGATTAACTCCTCGCTTCGGAAATTATCCGGAGATCCGAAGACCACTTCAAGTGTAACTAAGCCTGTACAGTTGGCCTCTACACCTGGTATGACGCCTTTAAAGGTCGTTTGAGTGGGTTTAATCCTCGAGGGATCGATGCCCATTTTCTGCACTGTATCCTAGTAAAGCAGGTTCAGGCTGCTGCCGCCGTCCATAAGGACTCTAGTGAGGTGAAATCCGTCAATAATTGGGTCTAGAACCAATGCGGCGAATCTGCCATGACGGGTGCTAGTGGGGTGGTCCCTTCGATCAAAAGTGATCAGGCAGGAAGACCATGGGTTGAACTTTGGGGCGACTGGCTCCATCGCGTATACGTCCCTTAGCGCACGCTTCCGCTCCCTCTTGGGGACGTGGGTTGCGTATATCATGTTCACCGTCCGCACTTGTGGGGGAAAACCTTTATGTCCACTGTTGTTCGGCGGCCGGGGCTCCTCCTCGTCATCGCTATGCAGCCCCTTGTCTCTGCTTTCGGCATTTAACTTGCCCGCCTGCTTGAACACCCAACAATCCGTGTTGGTGTGATTGGCTAGTTTTTCGGGGGTGCCATGTATCTGGCATGAGCGGTCGAGTATTCGCTCCAAACTGGACGGGCCCGGAGTATTTCTTTTGAATGCCTTTTTCCGCTGACCGGGTTTAGAGCCTCTGAATCCGGCATTAACTGCCGTATCCTCAGCATTGTCGCCGTTAATGCGGTGCTTTTGCTTGTTGCGACGCGACCTGCCACTGCTGTCCTTGGTATCCGAATTACCAGGGCTCTTGGTCATGTTATTGCTGTGAGCTAGCCAGCTGTCTTCTCCTGCGCAAAAGAGGGTCATAAGTGTCGTGAGGGCTGCCATAGATTTCGGCTTTTCCTGTCCTAGGTGCCGTGCAAGACACTCGTCACGGATGTTATGCTTGAAGGCTGCTAGGGCCTCTGCGTCCGGACAATCGACGATTTGATTTTTCTTGGTTAGGAACCGTGTCCAGAATTGTCTGGCCGATTCCTCTGGCTGCTGAATTATGTGGCTAAGGTCATCGGCGTCTGGTGGTCGCACATAAGTGCCCTGGAAATTGTCGAGGAATGTGGCTTCCAGGTCCTCCCAGCAACCAATTGATTCTGCTGGCAAGCTGTTAAGCCACTGCCGAGCTGGTCCTTTAAGCTTGAGTGGGAGGTATTTGATGGCGTGTAGGTCATCACCGCGGGCCATGTGGATATGAAGGAGATAGTCCTCGATCCATACCGCGGGATCTGTTGTGCCATCATATGATTCGATGTTCATGGGTTTGAAACCCTCAGGGATTTGATGATCCATTACTTCATCTGTGAAGCATAGTGGGTGTGCGGCGCCTCTGTACTGGGCTATATCACGACGCAGCTCAAATGAGCTTTGTCTACTGTGTTCGGCCTGGCCGGATTGACTGTATCCGGAGTGACAATTACCGTCTCGTGCCGTGGGGCACCCACGCGATCCTTAGATCGATCTTCTTTGCCTTGCCTTGTCCTCCAATATATCTCGTAGGTCTGGCGCATTTTCCCATGCCTTGGTATTTTTTGAGCGGCGCCGGGGTGCGGCTTGAGTGGAGGGCTGAGAGGCTTCTCCGTCGCGGCCACGGGGTGGCCGATCGGCCGCAACATGCGCTGGTGATGTAGGTTTAGGTGCTTCCTCCTCTAGTCGGGGTAGCAACTTGCGCTTTGGGTAGCTCTTGGAGGGGCGTTCGAGTTCATACTCTTCGGCCACAAGGACTTCAGTCCATCTGTCGGCTAGCAAATCTTGATCAGCTCTAAGCGGTTGCTGTTTTTTCTTGAGGCTGCTCGCCGTGGCCATAAGCCTGCGTTTGAAACGCTCTTGTTCGACGGGATCCTCTGGCACGACAAATTCGTCGTCGTCGAGGCTTGCCTCGTCTTTGGAGGGAGGCATATAATTATCATCCTCGACCTCTCTGTCTGCCGCTCTCTCACGAGGGCTGGCTTCTCCATCCTCCTGTGCTGAATCTTGCTGGAGGTGGTTGTCTTTGGCACTGTCCGGTGTGTTATTATCTCCCGTGCCGGAATCACCGTTTTTACTTTGGCGGGATTTAGAGCGGCGCTGCTGACGCCGACGCTTAGGCTGCTTCTTGGAGGGGTCATCCTCCGCTGTTCCATCGCCATTGCCTTCTTTTGGGGTGTCCACCATGTATATATCGTACGACGAGGTGGCTTTCCAGTGCCCTATAGGCGCTGGTTCTTCATCGTCTCCTGCATCGGCGTCCATACCGTCGATGTCTTCGGAGTCGAAGTCGAGCATGTCGGTTAAATCATCAATAGTGGCTACGAAGTGGGTGGTGGGTGGGCTTTGAATTTCTTCATTATCCGCATCCCAACCTTGCTGACCATAGTCCGGCCAGGGCTCTCCTGATAAAGAGAGAGACTTTAGTGAATTCAGAATATCGCCGAAGGGTGAGTGCTGGAAGATGTCCACGACTGTGAACTCCATGATCGGCGCCCAATCGGGTTCGATCGGTAGGGGCGCGGAGGGCTCGGAGTCTGGAGAGGAGTCCGGCTCCTTGGAGTCACGGGCTTCGCAGAGAATAGGGCTGGTGTTCGGCTCGATCGCCGTAGAGATTGCAGCCTCCGAGGCGGTGTCCAACCACCCATCCTCGATTGGCGCAGTTGGCTCCAAATTAAGGGTCGGAGCTGATGCGGGTGCGGCCTCCAGGGCACTGTTCGGCGGCAGAGCTAGATCATGCCCAGCATGACAGTGCGGCGCGCTCGGCTGCGGCTCGAATCTGTCGAAGATCAAATCTCCGCGGAGGTCCGCTGTGTAGTTTAAACTTCCAAATCTGACCTGACGGCTAGGGGCGTAGCTTTCGATCTGCTCCAGATGGCCAAGAGAATTGGCCCGCAGTGCAAAGCCGCCGAATACGAAGGTCTGTCCGGGGAGAAAGGTCTCACCCTGGATCGCATTGCTGTTAATGATCGGACAAGCCATCGGGCCTAAAAGTGACGACACAGAGGAACTCTCAATGAAAGCACCAACGTCGGTGTCAAAACCGGCGGATCTCGGATAGGGGGTCCCGAACTGTGCGTCTAGGTGGATGGTAACAGGAGGCAGGGGACACAATGTTTTACCCAGGTTCGGGCCCTCTTGATGGAGGTAAAACCCTACGTCCTGCTTGATTAATATTGATGATATGGGTAGTACAAGAGTAGATCTACCACGAGATCAAAGAGGCTAAACCCTAGAAGCTAGCCTATGGTATGATTGTTGTTCGTCCTACGGACTAAAACCCTCCGGTTTATATAGACACCGGAGAGGGCTAGGGTTACACAGAGTCGGTTACAATGGTAGGAGATCTACATATCCGTATCGCCAAGCTTGCCTTCCACGCCAAGGAAAGTCCCTTCCGGACACGGGACGAAGTCTTCTATCTTGTATCTTCATAGTCGAGGAGTCCGACCGAAGGTATAGTCCAGCTATCCGGACACCCCCTGATCCAGGACTCCCTCAATGACCTCTACGAAGACTGGCTGGACCGCATGGCCAAGCTCGTCAGTGCCGCAGGGGGCTCTCCTGCACCGTCCCTTTCACTGCCTCGTCCGCCTCCTGCAGTGGGCTAGGTAGCCCATGGAGCACCTCCGCCACCTCCACATCAAGACGCCACCCTCGCACCAAGACACGTGGCCCTGCAGCACGACCCACCATGCAGGGCGCCCACGCGTGAAGAAGGAAGCTGCTAGGAAATCCCGTGGCTGCAAGAAGATGCTCCTGCACTCCCAGCATCACCACGTCAAGATCGTGCGCCGCCTGCAGCGGCGGCGTGTGGGTACAAAGACCAGGCTCCACCTCCATGACGGGCTCCAGTGACCACGGTGAGCTGTCGCGCCTTCACTCCCGAGATACGCAGCGTTGTCTGGCCCGGCAAGTTCAAGCCCGACCTGCCTCCGCGCTATGACGGCACCCCCGACCCCACTGAGTTCTTGCAGCTCTATGAGCTGAGCATCGAGGAAGCCAACGGCGACGAGAAGGTCATGGCAAATTGGTTTCCCATGGCCCTCAAAGACGACGCACGCTCGTGGCTCCTGAACCTGCCCGTGGGATCAATATCCTCCTGGGGCGAGATGCACAAGCGCTTCGTCGCCAGCTTCCAAGGCACTCGTGACCGCCTGCCTGCCGCTTGTGACATGCGGCGCATCAAGCAGCAGCCAGGGGAAACCCTGCAGAAGTACATCCAGTGTTTTAACATCGTTCGCCTCAAGACACCCAAGGTGATGGACGAGTCCATTATCTCAGCATTCTGTGATGGCGTCCGCGATGTCAAGATGAAGGAAGAGCTCGCCATACACGAGGACCTATGCATGGCTCTGGAGATGTTCAAGATGGCGACCAAGTGCGCGAGAGCTGAGGAGGGATGCCTCTCCCTCCTCGAGCTTCCAGCTGCCGACCCGAAAGACAAGATGGCCAAGACCAAAGACGTGAAGCGCAAGGGGACTGTCGTGCTCACAGCGGAACCAGAGATGAAGCGCGGCTGCGACCACCCAGAGTCATCCAAGGCCAACCGCCCCTTCTGCGCCTTCCACAATGTACATAGCCACAACACCAACGGTTCTCAGGAGCTCAGGGCCATCCGCGACGGGCGCTTCGGTCGATGCCCCGAGCGTAATGACCGAGGCTACGACCGCGGAGGAGGGAGAAGCGGAGGACACTGGGACGACCACGGCCCCCGCCAGGAGTGGCACGACCGACCTCGTGAGGACTGCTGGCAGGACCAACCTCGCGAGGGTGCCTGGAGGGACCATGTAACACTCACAATGCGGCTATATCTCCCATGTGTCGGGGCATGACTTAGAGGCATAGTCGCATGGTAGGTTTGTCGCAAGAGGGGTAATCTTCACACAATCCCATGTACTGAATAAGAAAGGGATAAAGAGTTGGCTTACAATCGCCACTTCACACAATACATAAATAAACTATACATCATCCAAAGTACAATCAAAGGTCCGACTACGGAACCAAAATAAAGGAAGACAACCCCAAATGGTAGATCCCCGATCGTCCCAACTAGGCTGCACGACTGATCATCAGGAAAGGAAACATAGTAATGGCCCGAGTCCTCGTCGAACTCCCACTTGAGTTCGGTAGCATCACTTGCACTGGTATCATCGACACCTACAACTGTTTGGAAGTATCCGTGAGTCACGAGGACTCAGCAATCTCACACCCGCGAGATCAAGACTATTTAAGCTTAAGGTTAGGAAAGGATAGTGAGGTGGAGCTGCAGCAAGCACTAAGCATATATGGTGGCTAACATACGCAAATAAGAGCAAGAAGAGAAGCAACCCATGGCCGAGAAGCTAGAAGTGATCAAGAAGTGATCCTGAATCTACTTACATTCAAGCATAACACAAGACTGTGTTCACTTCCCGGACTCTGCCGAAAAGAGACCATCACGGCTACACATGCGGTTGATGCATTTTAATTAAGTCAAGTGTCAAGTTCTCTACAACCGGATATTAACAAATTCCCATCTGCCACATAACGCGGGCACGGCTCTCGAAAGTTTATACCCTGCAGGGGTGTCCCAACTTAGCCCATCACAAGCTCTCACGGTCAATGAAGGATATTCCTTCTCCCGGGAAGACCTGATCAGTCTCTGAATCCCGGTTACAAGACATATCGACACCGGTAAAACAAGACCAGCAAGACCACCCGACTGTGCTGACAAATCCCGATAGGAGCTGCACATATCTCGTTCTCAGGGCACACCAGATAAGTTAAGCGTACAGGTACCAACATAACCCAAATTGCCAAGGGACGGTCCCGCATGGTGCTCTAGTTTGGACCAACACTCAGAGGAGCACTGGCCCGGGGGTTTAAAATAAAGATGACCCTTGGGCTCGCGAAAACCCAAGGGAAAAGGCTTAGGTGGCAAATGTTAAAACCAAAGTTGGGCCTTGCTGGAGGAGTTTTATTCAAAGCGAGCTGTCAAGGGGTTCCCATAACACCCAACCGCGTAAGGAACGCAAAATCAAGGAACATAACACCGGTATGACAGAAACTAGGGCGGCAAGAGTGGAACAAAACCCCAGGCATAAGGCCGGGCCTTCCACCCTTTACCAAGTATATAGATGCATTAAATTAAATAATAGATATTGTGATATCCCAACATATCCATGTTCCAACATGGAACAAACTTCAACTTCACCTGCAACTAGCAACGCTATAAGAGGGGTTGAGCAAAAGCGGTAACATAAACAAACAACGGTTTGCTAGGAAGGTGCATTAGAGGCTTGACATGGCAATATGGGAGGCATGATATAGCAAGTGGTAGGTAGCGCGACATGGCGATAGAGCGAACAACTAGCAAAGGAAAGATAGAAGTGATTTCGAGGGTATGGTCATCTTGCCTACAAAGTTCTCTAAGTTGTCGAAAGCTTGATCATCGTTAGCATACTCAACAGGTTCCTCGATCACGTACTCATCTCCTGACTCTACCCAAGGCAAGAACACAAGCAATGGAACAACAATCAATCACTGTGCAATGCACAAGCAACATGATGCAATACATGGCATGATATGCAAGATATGATATGCCATGCATATGCGTGCTCCGGAAGGGAAAGAATGATCAAAGCATCAACTTGGAAAACCAAGTATTCCACTGGAAAGATGAGATGATTTCGGTTGAAATTGATATAAAGATCACCGGAAACGGATACACGGTTTGCAAATGGCAAGCAAAACAAGAATGACGCAAAACTATGATTAACAACACAATGGCACTTAGAATGCAACAAGAAACTAAGCTACTGCACTCCAACATAGCAACAAAGCATATGGCAGTGTTGTACAAGAGATGCTTGATAAAACATGAACACTGAGCTACGGCTAAAACACACTAGAACAGGTACAAACAAGCATGGCAAAAGTGCAAAAGATATCAGTTTCACAGACTGAAAATACTAACATGTCAAAAACAACATCAGGAAGCAATGCTTAGAGCTAGCAAAACAAGCTACAGGAACATATCATAGCAAATAAAGGCACGGCATGATCCTACTAAATGCATAGAACAAAAGTCACTTAATGAACATGAGCCAAAAAGGCACAGAAGATATGATGGTACCCATGTAAACATAGCAAGTTTCATTAACGGTTTCAGACATCATAAAAACAGAGCATGGCATAAACAGATTTGTGATAGCGACTTTGTGAGCTCATGCCACTCACCACAAGGCATTGCATGACAACATAAGCATACCAACTGTAAGAAGACATGTTCATGAAGCTAAACATGGCAAGAGAAAGTTAAAAGGATGCATGGATCACTAGCAACAACCATGCCAATATGGATTAACATGTTAACATTCTGTCAGGAACATTTTATAGCAAAAGTAGAGCAAGCAAATGACATGCTAGACAACTCCATAATTGCAACCAGGGGCATGGATGGATAGAGCAAAACCACATTTTCAAAACATCCTTACTGAACTATCCCAAACTAAGCATGGATCTCACTGTAGCATCAAGTTACATGGCATCAAAATAACAGCAGGAAAAGGACTTAGCAAAATCCTAAGTCCCTGAAAACAGCAACATCACAGAGCCTAGTTTGCATGCTTGTTCTAGTCACCACAATCATCACAAAAATACAAGACAAGCACCCCTGTAAAGATGGCATGTTGTAGTTCAAAACACATGTAGACCTCATGCTCATATGATGCACACATCAAATGCAACAAAAATGACAAATCACCATGAACTGATAAGTACCAGCAGTTAGCATTTTATAGTACTTTTGTATCAATGAAAATGGCATCATAATGAACAGTAACATGCATGGAAATGCTCCTAACATGAAGATCTCAATGAGACGAACAATTGGACATATCATATGCATGATTTGGAGCACCGAGCACCGAGATATGACAAGATGAAGTAGGCATGAAAATATCAGGGGGTTTTGGGACTTGGAGAAAATTATACCACTCCGAATCTAGGGTTCGTGCACGTGGATCGAGGCAGTCAGGATCTCGCCGGAGAAGACTGGTGCGGCGGCCTGAGTTGGAGAGGGGGTGGTCGCTGGAGTTGGGAAGCTCGCCAGAGGGGGGTCGGGGGCGCCGGATCCGGGCGGCACCGGCCCGGATCTGGCCGGAGTGAAGCGACGAGCGGCGAGGCGGCGGCCGGCATGAGGCGGAGCCGGGGCGACACGGAGAGGTTGGTGCGGCGGCCGGAGGACGGCGGACGGCGGCGGGAGGCGCGGAGGAGGCCGGGCGACGGCGAAGATGCGGTCGGGCGGCGCGGAGGGGGCCGGGCGGCGGCGGGCGAGGCGCGGGCCTGGCGGGCCGGCGGCGGTGGACGGTGGAGGAGGCCACGTGGTGGCCCGGGATTCGCCTGGCGGCAGCGGCGGACGTGTCCGGCCGTCGCGGATGCGTCCGGTGGCGGCGGGAGAGGCTAGACTAGGGTTTTGGACCCGAAATTTTGAAGGGGGGCACATATATATAGGTAGAAGGAGTTTGGAGTGTCCAAATGAGGTGAGGTTTTCTCCCACACGATCGTGATCCGACGACGGAGGACATGGAGATGGTTTAGATGGGTTATTGGGCTGTTTTGGAGGGGTGTTGAGATGAAACACACAAGGGGCTTTTGGGGTTACCCGGTTAACCGTTGGAGCACCAAACAGCCTCCACATGGAACAAAATTTGACAGGCGGTCTACTGGTGGTGTACCAAGGCCACTTGGCAAATCTTGGTCCATTCCGAGAACATTTAACACCCGCTCACGAAAAGAGACAAGAGGGGTGCGCTGGTGCATGTGGGAGTGTCGGATTGTGAAACAGACAACGGGGAAAATGCTCGGATGCATGTGACGAACACGAATGCAAATGCGATGCACATGATGACATGATATGAAATGCATGACATGAATAAAATGCAAAACGAAGACAAAACCCAACCATGAAGGGAATCTCATAACTTAAAGCCGAAAATGGCAAGAGTCGGAGTTACAAATATGGCAAGTTACATCCATGGTGTTACAACACTCCACCACCACAAGAGGATCTCGTCCCGAGATCTAGGACTGAAAGAACTCCGGATATACAGAACGGAGGTGGTCCTCGCGTTCTTAGGTGGCTTCTCGGTCGGAATGGTGTGACCACTTCACTTTCAGGAATTTGATTGACTTGTTGCGAGTCTTGCACTCTGGTTCTTCAAGAATAGCAACGGGATGCTTATGCTAAGACAAATATTCTTGGAGATCAATCTCTTCGAAGTTGATAGTGCGCTCAGGAGTCTTGAAGCACTTGCGAAGCTGTGACACGTGAAACACATCGTGCACATTTGTGAAGTTGGATGGAAGCTCAAGTTGATAGGAGAGGTCGCCTCTTTTGCCAATGATCTTGAAAGGACCCACGTATCTAGGGGAAAGCTTCCCTTTGATACCGAAGTGACGAGTGCCTTTCATTGGAGAGACGCGGAGGTAGACATGGTCTCCGATCTCGAAAGCCAAGTCATGGTGCTTGCTATCATAGTAACTCTTCTGGCGCGATTGCGCGTCTTTCAGATTTTCATGGATGACTTTACACATTTCTTCAGCTTCTGTGATTAAGTCATTGCCAAGAAGTTGGCGTTCACCAGTCTTTGACAAATTTAGAGGAGTACGACACTTTCTGCCATAGAGAATTTCGAATGGGGCCTTGCCCGAACTCGCTTGGAAGCTATTGTTGTAGGAGAACTCGGCATATGGAAGACAATCTTCCCACTTCATGCCGAAAGAAATGACACAAACCCTGAGCATATCTTCAAGGATTTGATTGACTCGCTCGACTTGGCCCCTAGTTTGAGGATGGAAAGCTGTGCTGAAGCGAATGTTGGTGCCCATGGCCTTCTGGAAGGAATCCCAGAACTTGGAGGTGAAAATGCTTCCACGATCTGACGATATCAATTGTGGAATGCCGTGCAAAGAGACAATCCTGGAGGTGTATACACTACAAAAAAAGACACATCCGTGACATTTTGGGCCGAACGAATTTTTTTCTGCATACTTATGACACTTCTATGATGATAATTGTGACAAAACCCGGTATCATCATAGATGTGGTGGGTTCCTACTTCTATGACAAAAAATCATGACAGAAAATGGGCTTTTCGTCCTGGGTGGGCCGGAGACACAGATGCATGAAATTCTTTGGGCCTTCCATGATCGAAAAAACCATGGTAGAAGCGAGGGCGAGGAAATATTGGGGTGTTCCCAGTTATGGTGGGTGGTCGGGGCTGAGCGATGCGCGTTTCTCTCGTACACGCACACGCATGGGTGCGAGGCGTTGGGCTCTAACTAAACCCGAGCGAGGCATTGGGCTCTAACTGAACCCGAGCGATTGCACCGCAGGCTACGCGTTACTGAACCCAAGCAATCGATCGATGGCTGCTAACTGAACCCGATCGAGCGATTCCTTCACTACTGCTGCTAACTGAAGCCGATCGATGCTGCCTCTGGATGAACAGTGAGCGTTGCTGGGGGGTTTTGGATGAACGGTTCCCGGTGGGGGTGGATGAACAGGACCCCGTGGTGTTGCCTCTGGATGAACAGGACCCTGATCGATCTAGCCAGTTAGGGCTGGATGAACAGGACCCCGTGGAGGGCAGGATGAACAGGACCACCCCGTGGAGGGCTGGATGAACAGTAGCCCATGGAGGAGTGGTTGAACAGGAGCCCGTGTAGAGGGCTGGTTGAACAGTAGCCGGTGGAGTAGCGCGCGGTGGAGGCTGGATGAACAGGAGCCCATGGATGAACAGTCGCAGGTGGAGGCTGGAGGAGGTCGACGGTGGATGAACAGTAGCCCATGGAGGCTAGAGGGGGTCGACGGTGGAGATGAACAGTATCCCGTGGAGTCCCGTTTTGTGGTATGCCACACCCTCCCGATGAACAAGACCCCCGTTTCGACCGTAGCGCTCCAACACAAGTCCGTTTCCTCCGTTTTGCGGTACTCCACACCCCTCTCGATCAACAGGACCCCCGTTTCGACCGTAGGAGGTCCGTTTCCTCTGTTTTGCGGTACGCCAGACCCCTCCCGATGAACGAGATCCCGTTTCGAATGTGGCCGGTCGAACACAAGGCCATTTCCTCTGTTCTGCAGTACGCCAGGCCTCGTTTCCATCGGCTGTTCTGTCCAAGCCCTCCCGATGAACACGACGACGCATTCCGTTCCGACCCAGCCGGTTGGTTCCCCATGAACACGATGACGACACAGTTTCTTCGTTCCGATCTAGCCATGTACACGAGCCCTGGCCGTACGTATGCGTGAGTAGGCGTTCGAGACCCTGCCCGTATGTACGTACATGGCCGTATTTTCTTTCTTGCACACTGGCCGATGTACGTACGTGTACATGCTACGTGCGCGCCTCTACTACGACATGTTGATTTCTACTACACAACCTTCTTCTTGTAGACGTTGTTGGTCCTCCAAGTGTAGAGGTTTGTAGGACAGTAGCAAATTTCCCTCAAGTGGATGACCTAAGGTTTATCAATCCGTAGGAGGCGTAGGATGAAGATGGTCTCTCTCGAGCAACCCTGCAACCAAATAACAAAGAGTATCTTGTGTCCCCAACACACCCAATACAATGGTAAATTGTATAGGTGCACTAGTTCGGCGAAGAGATGGTGATACAAGTGGTGTATGGATGGTAGATAAAGGTTTTTGTAATCTGAAAATATAAAAACAACAAGGGAACTAATGATAAAAGTGAGCGTAAACGGTATTGCAATGCGTTGAAACAAGGCCTAGGGTTCATACTTTCACTAGTGCAAGTTCTCTCAACAATAATAACATAATTGGATCACATAACTATCCCTCAACATGCAACAAAGAGTCACTCCAAAGTCACTAATAGCGGAGAACAAACGAAGAGATTATGGTAGGGTACGAAACCACCTCAAAGTTATTCTTTCCAATCAATCTGTTGGGCTATTCCTATAAGTGTCACAAACAGCCCTAGAGTTCGTACTAGAATAACACCTTAAGACACAAATCAACCAAAACCCTAATGTCACCTAGGTACTCCAATGTCACCTCAAGTATCCGTGGGTATGATTATACGATATGCATCACACAATCTTAGGTTCATCTATTCAACCAACACATAGAACCTCAAAGAGTGCCCCAAAGTTTCTACCGGAGAATCACGACGAGAACGTGTGCCAACCCCTATGCATAGGTTCATGGGCGGAACCCGCAAGTTGATCACCAAAACATACATCAAGTGAATCACGTGATATCCCATTGTCACCACAGATACGCATGGCAAGACATACATCAAGTGTTCTCAAATCTTTAAAGACTCAATCCGATAAGATAACCTCAAAGGGGAAACTCAATCCATTATAAGAGAGTAGAGGGGGGAGACATCATAAGATCCAACTATAATAGCAAAGCTCGCAATACATCAAAGATCATAGCACCTCAAGAACACAAGAGAGAGAGAGAGAGATCAAACACATAGCTACTGGTACATACCCTCAGCCCCGAGGGAGAACTACTCCCTCCTCGTCATGGAGAGCATCGGGATGATGAAGATGGCCACCGGAGAGGGATTCCCCCTCCGACAGGGTGACAGAACGGGTCTAGATTGGCTTTTGGTGGCTACAGAGGCTTCTAGCAGTGGAACTCCCAATCTATTGTGCTCCCCGATCGTTTTAGGGTATATGGAGATATATAGGCGGAAGAAGTACGTCAGGGGGGCCACGAGGGGCCCACGAGGGTGGAGGGCGTGCCCAGGGGGGTGGGCGTGCCCCCTGCCTCGTGGCTTCCTCGTTGCTTCCTTTACATGGACTCCAAGTCTCCCGGGTTGCTTCTGGTCCAAAAATAAGTTCCGTGAAGTTTCAGGTCAATTGGACTCCATTTGATTTTCCTTTTCTGCGATACTCTAAAACAAGGGGAAAACAGAAACTGGCACTGGGCTCTGGGTTAATAGGTTAGTCCCAAAAATAATATAAAAGTGTATAATAAAGCCCATAAACATCCAAAACAGTAGATAATATAGCATGGAGCAATCAAAAGTTATAGATACGTTGGAGACGTATCAAGCATCCCCAAACTTAATTCCTGCTCGTCCTCGAGTAGGTAAATGATAAAAACAGAATTTTTGATGCGGAGTGCTACTTGGCATAATTTCAATGTAATTCTTCTTAATTGTGGCATGAATATTCATATCCAAAAGATTCAAGATAAAAGTTCATATTGACATAAAAATAATAATACTTCAAGCATACTAACTGAGCAATTATGTCCTCTCAAAATAACATGGCCAAAGAAAGTCATCCCTACAAAATCATATAGTTTAGTCATGCTCCATTTTCGTCACACAAGAATGCTCTCATCATGCACAACCCCAATGACACGCCAAGAAATTGTTTCATACTTTAGTAATCTCAAACCTATAAACTTTCATGCAATATATGAGCGCGAGCCATGTATATAGCACTATGGGTGGAATAGAATATGATGATGGGGGTTATGTGGAGAAGAAAAAAAGGAGAAAGTCTCACATCAACGAGGCTAATCAATGAGCTATGGAGATGCCCATCGATTGATGTTAATGCAAGGAGTAGGGATTGCCATGCAACGGATGCACTAGAGCTATAAATGTATGAAAGCTCAACAAAAGAAACTAAGTGGGTGTGCATCCAACTTGCTTGCTCACGAAGACCTAAGGCACTTGAGGAGGCCCATTGTTGGAATATACAAGCCAAGTTCTATAATAAAAATTTCCCACTAGTATGTGAAAGTGACAAAACAAAAGACTCTCTATCATGAAGATCATGGTGCTACTTGGAAGCACAAGTGCGGAAAAAAGGGATAGTAGCATTGTCCCTTTTATTTTTTATTTTTTATTTCGCCTTTCTTTTTTTATTTGGCCTTTCTTCTTTTTTTATTTGGCCTTTCCCTTTTTTTATTTGGCCTTTCCTTTTTTTGGGATAATGCTCTATTAATGATGATCATCACACTTCTATTTATTTACAACTCAAAGATTACAACTCGATACTAGAACAAAGTATGACTCTATATGAATGCCTCTGGCGGTGTACCGGGATTGCGATGAATCAAGAGTGACATGTATGAAAAATTATGAACGGTGGCTTTGCCACAAATACGATGTCAACTACATGATCATGCAAAGCAATATGACAATGATGATGCGTGTCATAATAAACGGAATGGTAGAAAGTTGCATGGCAATATATCTGGAATGGCTATGGAAATGCCATAATAGGTAGGCATGGTGGCTATTTTGAGGAAGATATAAGGAGGTTTATGTGTGAAAGAGCATATCATATCACGGGGTTTGGATGCATTGGCGAAGTTTGCACCAACTCTCAATGTGAGGAAGGGCAATGCACGATACCGAAGAGGCTAGCAATGATGGAAGGGTGAGAGTACGTATAATCCATGGACTCAACATTAGTCATAAAGAACTCACATAATTATTGCAAAAATCTACAATTCATCAAAAACCTCGGCACTACGCGCATGCTCCTAGGGGGATAGATTGGTAAGAAAAGACCATCGCTCGTCCCCGACCGCCACTCATAAGGAAGACAATCAAAGAACACTTCATGTTTCAAATTTGTTACATAACGTTTACCATACGTGCATGCTACAGGATTTGCAAACTTCAACACAAGCATTTCTCAAATTCATAACTACTCAACTAGCACGACTTTGATATTATTACCTCCATACCTCAAAACAATCATCAAGCATCAAATTTCTCTTAGTATTCAATGCACTCTATATGAAAGTTTTTACTATTCTTTGATGCCTAGCATATTAGGATTATTTAAGAAAATTACCATGCTATTTAAGACTGTCAAAATAATTTAAGTGAAGCATGAGAGATCAATAGTTTCTATAAAACAAATCCACCACTGTGCTCTGAAAAGATAGAAGTAAAGCACTAGAGCAAATGACAAACTACTCTGAAAGATATAAATGAAGACCAATGAGTAGTCGAATAATTATGCAACTATGTGAAGACTCTCTAACATTAAAGAATTTCAGATCTTGGTATTTTATTCAAACAGCAAGCAAAACATAATGAAATAAAATGACGCTCCAAGCAAAACACATATCATGTGGCGAATAAAAATATAGCTCCAAGTAAAGTTACCGATGAACGAAGACGAAAGAGGGGATGCCTTCTGGGGCATCCCCAAGCTTAGGCTCTTGGTTGTCCTTGAATATTACCTTGGGGTGCCTTGGGCGTCCCCAAGCTTAGGTTCTTGCCACTCCTTATTTCATAGTCCATTGAATCTTTACCCAAAACATGAAAACTTCACAACACAAAACTTAACAGTAAACTCGTGAGCTCCGTTAGCGAAAGAAAGCAAAACACCACTTCAAGGTACTGTAATGAACTCATTCTTTATTTATATTTGTGTTAAACCTACTGTATTCCAACTTCTCTATGGTTTATAAACTATTTTACTAGCCATGGATTCATCAAAATAAGCAAATAACACACGAAAAACAGAATCTGTCAAAAACAGAACAGTCTGTAGTAATCTGGATCAATCGTATACTTCTGGAACTCATAAAATTCTCAAATAAATTGCTGGACGTGAGGAATTTATCTATTAATCATCTTCAAAAATAATTAACTAAATATAACTCTCCAATAAAAAATGGCAGCAATTCTCGTGAGCGCTAAAGTTTCTGCTTTTTTACAGCAAGATCAAAATGACTTTCCCCAAGTCTTCCCAAAGGTTCTACTTGGCACAAACACTAATTAAAAGCATAAAATCACATCTAAACATAGTCTAGATGAATTACTTATTACTAAACAGGAGCAAAAAGCAAGGAACAAAAATAAAATTGGGTTGCCTCCCAACAAGTGATATCATTTAACGCCCCTAGCTAGGCATGATGATTTCAATGATGCTCACATAAAAGATAAGAATTGTAACATAAAGAGAGCATCATGAAGAATATGACTAGCACATTTAAGTCTAACCCACTTCCTATGCATAGGGATTTTGTGAGCAAACAACTTGTGGTAACAAGAATCAACTTGCATAGGAAGGTAAAGCAAGCAAAACTTCAAAAATTTAAGCACATAGAGAGGAAACTTGATATTATTGCAATTCCTACAAGCATATGTTCCTCCCTCATAATAATTTTCAGTATCATCATGAATAAATTCAACAATATAACCAGAACCTAAAGAATTCTTTTCATGATCTACAAGTATAGAAAATTTACTACTCTCCACATAAGCAAAATTCTTCTCATGAATAATAGTGGGAGCAAACTCAACAAAATAATTTTCATGCGAGGCATAATCCAATTGAAAACTAAAATCATGATGAAAAGTTTCATGGATATCATTATTATTTATGGCATACAAGTCATCACAATAATCATCATAGATAGCAACTTTGTTCTCATAATCAATTGGAACCTCTTATGAAATAGTGGATTCATCACAAAATAAAGTCATGACCTCTCCAAATCCACTTTCATCAATATAATCATCATAAATAGGAGGCATGATTTCATCATAATAAATTTGCTTATCAAAATTTGGGGGACAAAAAATATCATCTTCATCAAACATAGCTTCCCCAAGCTTGTGGCTTTGCATATCATTAACATCATGGATATTCAAGGAATTCATACTAACAACATTGCAATCATGCTCATCATTCAAATATTTAGTGCCAAACATTTTAATGCATTCTTCTTCTAACACTTCGGCACAATTTTCCTTTCCATCATACTCACGGAAGATATTAAAAAGATGAAGCGTATGAGGCAAACTCAATTCCATATTTTTTGTAGTTTTCTTTTATAAACTAAACTAGTGCTAAAACAAGAAACAAAAAGATTCGATTGTAAGATCTAAAGATATACCTTCAAGCACTCACCTCCCCGGCAACGGCGCCAGAAAAGAGCTTGATGTCTACCACACAACCTTCTTCTTGTAGACGTTGTTGGGCCTCCAAGTGCTGAGGTTTGTAGGGACAATAGCAAATTTCCCTCAAGTGGATGACCTAAGGTTTATCAATCTGTAGGAGGCATAGGATGAAGATGGTCTCTCTCGAGCAACCCTGCAACCAAATATCAAAGAGTCTCTTGTGTCCCGAACACACCCAATACAATGGTAAATTGTATAGGTGCACTAGTTTGGCGAAGATATGGTGATACAAGTGGTATATGGATGGTAGATAAAGGTTTTTGTAATCTGAAAATATAAAAACAGCAAGGTAACTGATGATAAAAGTGAGCGTAAACGGTATTGCAATGCGTTGAAACAAGGCCTAGGGTTCATACTTTCACTAGTGCAAGTTCTCTCAACAATAATAACATAATTGGATCACATAACTATCCCTCAACATGCAACAAAGAGTCACTCCAAAGTCACTAATAGCGGAGAACAAACGAAGAGATTATGGTAGGGTACGAAACCACCTCAAAGTTATTCTTTCCAATCAATCTGTTGGGCTATTCCTATAAGTGTCACAAACAGCCCTAGAGTTCGTACTAGAATAACACCTTAAGACACAAATCAACCAAAACCCTAATGCCACCTAGATACTCCAATGTCACCTCAAGTGTCCGTGGGTATGATTATATGATACGCAACACACAATCCCAGATTCATCTATTCAACCAACACATAGAACCTCAAAGAGTGCCCCAAAGTATCTACCGGAGAATCACGAGGAAAACATGTGCCAATCCCTATGCATAGGTTCATGGGAGGAACCCTCAAGTTGATCACCAAAACATACATCAAGTGAATCACGTGATATCCCATTGTCACCATAGATACGCATGGCAAGACATACATCAAGTGTTCTCAAATCTTTAAAGACTCAATCCAATCAGATAACTTCAAAGGGGAAACTCAATCCATTACAAGAGAGTAGAGGGGGAGAAACATCATAAGATCCAACTATAATAGCAAAGCTCGCGATACATCAAGATCGTACCATCTCAAGAACACGAGAGAGAGAGAGAGAGATAAAACACATAGCTACTGGTACATACCCTCAGCCCCGAGGGAGAACTACTCCCTCCTCATCATGGAGAGCACCGGGATGATGAAGATGGCCACCGGAGAGGGATTGCCCCTCCGGCAGGGTCATGGAATGGGTCTAGATTGGCTTTCGGTGGCTACGGAGGCTTCTAGCGGCGGAACTCCAAATCTATTGTGCTCCCCGATCGTTTTAGGGTATATGGAGATATATAGGCGGAAGAAGTACGTCAGGGGGGCCACGAGGGGCCCACGAGGGTGGAGGGCGCGCCCAGGGGGGTGGGCGCACCCCCCTGCCTCGTGGCTTCCTCGTTGCTTCCCTTACATGGACCCCAAGTCTCCCGGGTTGCTTCTGGTCCAAAAATAAGTTCCGTGAAGTTTCAGGTCAATTGGACTCCATTTGATTTTCCTTTTCTGTGATACTCTAAAACAAGGAAAAAACATAAACTAGCACTGGGCTCTGGGTTAATAGGTTAGTCCCAAAAATAATATAAAAGTGTATAATAAAGCCCATAAACATCCAAAACAGTAGATAATATAGCATGGAGCAATAAAAAATTATAGATACGTTGGAGACGTATGACATGTGCGCGCCTCTACATCGACCAGTATGTACGTACACGTTCGCGACTAGAATGACAACGCTTACGTAGGCTTTGACCAGGTGGGTCCCGACTGTCAGGCACTTCCTTGCGTGCAAAGATGTAGCTGGTGGGTCCCAGCAGTCAGGGGGGCGAATCATTTTTTTTGCCCGGACGCACTTCCTTTTGTGCGAAGATGTAGCTGGTGGGTCCCAGCAGTCAGGGGGAAACGATTTTTTCGCAAAATACGGTGGCCCGTCCGGTGGGTCCCCACTGTCAGGTGGAGGAATAATTATTTTGTGCGTAATAAGGAGGCACTTCCTTGTTGCGGCCGTGGACCCAGCTGTCAGCCTCTCCACGTACAGTCCATGTCCGATGGAAGCCGTTCCTTGACCATGTTGACCACGCCGCGCTGAGAGCACCATGGCGGTGGACGACGGCGAGGCCTAGGAAGGGAACAACACAGAGGCAGGGAAGACTCGGCAGTTGTTTCCCACGCGGAGGGGAGTACGACTGTACGAGGGTTTACTGGTTCGTCTGCCGTCGCCGGAGAATAACAGCAGGTGTGGGTGAGTAGAGGGATGGCTAGGCCAGCGATGGGAGTATGGTGGGGCGGTGAGGCCTGCGCGACAGCACAGCCGGCTGCGGGGAGGAGGGAGCAGGCAGTCCCGCCGGTGCTTGTTTGAGCGGCTGGAGCAGGAAGAGTAGAGATTGAAGAAGCACGACGGCCGTTGGATGGAAATTCAACAGTCACTACTTGTGCATCAACCTTTTATTTAGGAAAGCCTCAAATCTGTGGAAAACAGCATACGGCCCATCTACCATTATTTCTAATAATTTACAGCCCATTTGCTAATTCTTAATGTTTTTTTGGAGCCCATATTCTTTTTGTTAGCATTACAGCCCATATTGTGGCCATGGTTAAAAAATTATACGAAATTTTGCATATTTCGGTGCGGTCCGAACTGTTTTCAATCCTGAAATTTCGAGTCACATTCAAACTGATTTTAAAAATAAATGTATATCAATATAAAATCCAACAAATTGTCCATGCATAAAAATCAATGCAATTTAAAATCTCGAAATGAAAAAAAAATTGAAACTAATTGCCGGTTTGATGTGTTTTAAAAATGTACAACCTATTTCTCATTACTGATAGGCCATTTTCTCGGCCAGCCAAATGAAGCTCTCCTCGTCTTGAAAGATTTGAAGCCCAACAGGCATGACAAAGCGACTTACTTGGCAAATCACAAAAAAACTGGGTTGTGGCCGTGGACCCAGCTATCAGCCTCTCCACGTATAGTACTCTTCCGATGGAAGTCGGTCATTGATCACATTGACCACGCCGCACCGAGAGAACCAAGGCGGTGGACGACGATGAGGCCTAGGAAGGGGACGACGCGGAGCCGAGGAAGACGCGGCAGTGGATGCCCATGCGTAGAGGAGTACAGGGGTTCACTGGTTCGGCTGCGGCGTGAGGCCGCCGTCACCGCAGAATAACAGGGGGTGTGGATGAGTAGAGGGATGCCCTGGCCAGCGGTGGGAGTAGTAGGGGGCGGTGAGGCCTCCGCGGCATCACAGCCGGCCACGGGAGGCAGGAGCACGCGGCACGACCGGCGCTGCTTTATGCGGATGGAGCAAGAAGACCAGAGGTTGAAGAAGCACTATGGCCGTTGGATGGACATCGTACGGTCACTGGAGCTAGAATCGTTCATATTGACTAAGTTGACAAAGCCCTCCGTCCCCGTCAACTTAGTAGGCCCACAAGTTAGCCACCCACTATGGTGGGTCCCAGCTAGCAGGGGGTACTCATTTTTTGTGCATAATAAGGAGGCACTTCCTTGCGTGCGAAGATATAGCTGGTGGGTCCTACCTGTCAGCGGGGGGAACACTTTTTTTCATGAAATACAGAAGCCCTTCCCACGTACAGTCCACGTACAATGCGTAATAAGGAGGAACTTTCCTTGCGTGCGACCATGGAACTCGTGGGTCCCAACCGTCAGGCTCTCCACGTACAGTCCTCTTCCGATGACTCTCGTATGTTGACCACGCCGCGCCGAGCACACCGAGGTGGTGGACGACGGCGAGGCCCCAGACTGGAATGACCCGGAGATGGGGAAGATGCGGCAGTGGAGTCACAGACGGAGAGGAGTGGGAAACTTGACTGGTTCGGGTGCGGGGTGGGCCTACACTTGGCAGAGAATAATAGGAGGTGCGGAGTGGAGGGATGGCCTGGCCGTCGGCGGGTAGCGTTTCGCTGAGGAGCGCAAAACAATGCCGCTGGACGCCGGAGGCTGGAGCAGGCGGTCTCGGCAGCATTGGGGGAAGAAGATGAGAGATTGAAGAAGAATGCCGGCCGTTGGATGTAAATCCAACGCCTTCTTAGGCTTCGACCTACTGGCCCACATGTCAGCCAGTCCATTTGTTTTTTAGTCCATTTGGTGGGCTGGGTGAAACAATGATGTAGCATCTATGCAGCCCATTTATATATATGGTAGAATTTAAAGCCCATTTGCATTTTTCTCGAAATCCACGGACTTGCTGGGCTGGGTGAAAATATCATGTTGGCTAGACGAAGAAATGTTATAAAAACATAAACGCATGATTGCACGTCTATTACTGCATTGGTCAGTAAAATCTTTGCAAGCTTATGTACGCAATCACTAGGAGTTAACTTGCCAAGTTATATATAAACAATTATTATTATTATTATTTTGTAAGAACTTTCAACTTACAAAATAAAATATCATTTAAATTTGATGAGTTAATAGTACGTGGGGTATTATTATCTTTTAGGCTAGACGTGGGACAGTTGAGTTGGTTCTAGGGAAAAGTACTGGGAGAAAACTCAGTTTACATCGAAAAGAAAGTGGGAGAAAATTCAGATATAGGATTAATGAAAATGAAAAATAAAGAAAGTGGGAAGGTCTATAATGGTTGGATGAACGACAGGTTTAACGGAAACTTATGTTGTTTCTAATATATATATATATATTTATATGTAATAAAATAAGATATAAATATTGGTTCAGTTTTGCATTCTTATAGAAAACATGTTCAGTTTCGCATTCTTATAGAAAAATAGAACTGAGGTGTGCATTGTCTTGAAAAAACAAACATAACTTGGGCTGCTGATGTTATAGACAAGCTAGGTTGGGAGGCCCAGAGGCCACTTGATACCTGCTGGATCCCAAAAATGTTGAAACATGTCATGGGCTGCCCATGTTAAACAACAAAACCTAGGCCATGGACCTGGTGGGCCCAGGACTGTCAGCCTCTCGACGAACAGTTGTCTCCCGATTCCTCTTGTTTTGCTGACCATGTTGGGAACGACAGACGGCGACAGTTGTCTCCCGATTCCTCTTGTTTTGCTGACCATGTTGGGAACGACAGACGACGACGCCGTGGCTAGAGAACCAAGGCGAAGGACGATGTCGAGACCTTGGACCGAACAAACCGAAGCGGGGGAAGACACAGGCGGAGGGGACTACAAGAGTTGACTTGTTCGGGTGCAGGGTGGGCCAGTGGAGCTGCCGCCACCGGACAATGTGTGGTAGTAGAGGGATGGCCTGGCCAATGCCATAGGCTATGATGGTCAGCCACTGTATAGGAAGAGTACGAAAGATTGAACAAAATAAGGAAATACAAATGGATAGGTGGTTGGTCCCATATGTCTGTGTATGAGACCTGTTGGGTCCACCTGAGGAGGGGAATATGTTGGGAGGAAGGAGATTCAAAGCATGGCAGCCGAGTGAACTAGTTTTTTTTTGTAACAGACAAGTGAACTAGTTACATACATAATCAACTAGCCACTAAAAAAAGCAAACATGTTAATGGGTTCTTAAAAGAAATATTTCGGACAAAACATATAATTACGACACATAGGCTAATGCATGAAACACTCAGATGATAAAGGTGCTTATAAACAGATAAAGTACAACATCTAGACCTTCCTGGCACACTTGATCATGACGCTGCGGCAGTCCATGTACTCACCGGTTACGGGAAGCAGACACGCCCTCATGTCCAAGATCTGCCTGTACATGCCGTAACATGCGTATGCGTCCTTGGACACGTAGGTTATGTAGGCTAGATTCAGAGGTACCTCCCACGTGTTCGGGTCCTTGGTATCATTGTCTTATTTCATGTTGGCGTATCAGGGGTTGATGATGGTCTCGGCGAGGTCAACCACGGAGTCCTTCTCCTACCCGTTGCTGATGACCTTGTATTGCTTCTGGATGTCAACAAGCTTGTTGCACCAGATGGCCAAATCGTCGCGTTCTTCCTTCTCTCCACCGTAGCGAAGGTGCAGTCGGCGCTGCCGATGAAATGGGCGAATGCTCCCGAACCTCCGATGGCCCTACAAAAGTGGTAGATGAGAACCTCGTCCCGCACACATACCTGGGCGATGGCGATCCGTTGGTCCCTGTCAAGAGATAAATGGATGGGCACAAGGTCTAGTCCTACAACCTTGTGCTTTCTCGTCCTGTAGGTACTACTTGAATTCGGTGAGGTAGAGCTTCACAGAGTCCGAATCGTTGGTGTACATCACATTCAACTTGGTGCAGCCATAGGACTGAACGGCGAACTCAAAGGGGAACTCCTTGCTGAAGTCCATATCCAGCAGGCTCACCCCTCGGATCGCCATTGGAGTCTCTTCAAGTGAACGAGTGTGTACGCAGTGGCAGCAGTTCGTTTTTCAGCTCTTGGGGAACTGGATTCAACAGTAAACTGAGTGTGTACAAGCGACAACAGTTACTACCCCTCCCTCATCCGCTGCACGCCTGGCAAAAGATGCACCCTCGGCGCATTCAAACGCCTCCATTAAGAAACCTACTCCGGCCACACGTCGGTTCACGAGCGGGTCTGTATTGGTATTGTAATAACAGGAGTTAGTGGTCACTTTACTTAAATTTAATTAGCTTTAATAGAAATTTATACTGAAAACAAGCAATGCATTGGCTCGTTCTATCAGTGCCACAGGATCAACATACACAACAATTAGAATTATTATTCTTAGGACGCACACAATCAGCACATTTGTCGCACTTTCACAAACATAATACTACCAAGTTTGAACTGTTTGTTATGGTTGTTGTCCTCTGCATCATCATGTCGTGTTTCCCAGCTTGCAAGATTCAGAACCAACAAATAAGATCCAAATAATAAGTACAACAAAGATGCCTACACATCTCATTGATTCCCAGCTTGCAAGATTCAGAACCAACAAATAAGATCCAAATAATAAGTACAACAAAGATGCCTACACATCTCATTGATTCCCAGCTTGCAAGATTGAGAACCAACAAATAAGATTCAAATAATAAGTACAACAAAGATGCCCACACATCTCATTGATTCCCAGCTTGCAAGATTCAGAACCAACCCATTAGAGCCTTTTGATAAAGTGAATATCGGGATTAAATCCATCTTGGCTAGCCATGTTATACAATCGAAGAACTTGGCGAATGCTCTTGACCGTCAGAACATCTGTAGTTGAGTATTCCTGTTTGCACATCACAAACAAGAAGAGCATGATTTCACTTTAATAGTGGCCTCCTTGAACTCAACCTGCAGCTCCACTCGGATGAGGCCTGCCTGGAGTTCCATGATTCAATCCATGCGCCTTTTTCTACAGTTCACCTGAAATGAAGCAAAGATTGCATCATTCAGCTAGGAAGAAGTACTTACTCTCGTGAGCTGGCAGGTTCTTCTTTAGTAATTGCACTAAAATTGAGGAACATTAAGGTTGGCTGTCTGGCTCATGTAAGGTGCAACTATAATTTTCTTATCCTTTTGTGTAGTTCCACTAAAATAAAGTGCCATTGTGGTGACAGTGACGGCTCATCTAGCAAAGGCTAATAAAATGTTGCACGAGATTACCAGTAGAACTTGACGGAGATTTTGGAAACTCCAATCACCATTTTGTGCAGTTCCACCAAAATTGAGAGATGTTGCCCACGTGACATTTTAGTTGAACTACACAAGACACTCATTCCAAAAAAAGTGTTTTGTGCAGTTCACCAAAAGGTCACAATAGCAACAAGGTGAAATGGATATCCCTATCTGCACAAAAAGATAGAAAGTAAACAGTTACTGGTCAATAAGAATATACGAAACATACACAAAATGAAAAGAAGCATCTTAATTATGTTCATGGCAATCACGCAAGGTCAGTAGAAATTTTAAAACGTCAGCAATGCTTCATGTTACCAGAAGCATTACGATCAACAATGAGATTCCTCACATATGGGATTACTTTAATGGTGGCATTGCTTGTTTGCCAGATACAGTAAATCAACAGTAGCTAAAGAGTTGGTTTAAGGGCATGGGACCGTGGGGACACCAGGACACTCAGCAGCATAAAAGAGCAACTTACTTATCATTCTGGGGAAAACAACAGGAGTGCCATTTGTAACACAGTTTAATTTCTCCTTATCACTGGAGGCATTAGATTAACAATAACACTGGTTAGACATGTCCCTAAGGTAACAGGGTGATCGCTTCATTTTACATGCGCCCTTATATTAACAACAACAAAAGGTTGGTATAAGGACATGCGATAGTGGACGCATAAGCACAATGTACCTACAAGGAGGAATAAAGTGGTGATGCTGAGTTTGTTCATGCTATGTGAGGGTAGCAAATCTAATCCTGGAGACCTTTTACTATGTGAGGGCAGCAAACCTAATCCTGGAGACCTTGTACTATGTGAGGGCAGCAAATCTAATCCTGGAGACCTTTTACTATGTGAGGGAAGAAAATCTAATCCTGGAGACCTTTTACTATGTGAGGGTAGCAAATCTAATCCTGAGACCTTTTACTATGTGAGGGCAGCAATTCTAATCCTGGAGACCTTTTACTATGTTAGGGCAACAAATCTAATCCTGGACATACTCTGTTGACTTGTCCACCAGCCGCCACTTTCTATCCTTTTTTCAACCAATAATAGATATGTTCCTTATCTAGTTTGTACTGCGTTTTCCCATTATTTCCCTTTTCAACCAAGAGACCGCTTGGGTATCCGGTCTCTAATACTTTCACCATATTATTTCCTCTTTGAATCAAGTCCTAAATTCATGCTACAACTTTACCCCCTTTCTTCGTTGTTTGAACAAAGCCCTAGATTCGAATGCATGAAGTAGCTTTACCTCTAATAATACTAAAAAATTAGGTGGCTTTGGAAGAGCTGATGGGAGTAGAAAAAGATGCACATGCAGACACGTGGGAAGCCAGGGCAGTAGAGCAAGGCCGCTTTCGAAGAACTTATACCTGAGGGTCGTCGGGATGTCGGTGGCGGCAGGTCGGATCTGCGGACAATACGACAGGGAGGAAGAAGGGTCAGAGGACCTCCCGAGCCAGCGCTGTGTCGAAGAGAACGACACAGGCAGAGGATCGGGCCCCTCCGGCAGCTGTGGGTTTCCTCCCTCACTGGCGATGACCGCGTGAACGATGCACCTAGTCCTCTACACACACCAGCCGAAGGGATCCGGCCGGATCGGTGACCAGCGGTGAGCAGAGAGAAAATGTCGCTACCGCTGTCTTGTTTATATATGGAGAGGATGAGAGAATGAAGAGAGCAACCCTAGTAAAGCAAGCGCTCAGGCCTTTGCGTACATATAGTGGAGTGATTATCTTTTCCTCTCTACAACAAGCGTTTCAATTTGTGTACGTGGCATTAAAGAAAAGAAACTCTCTATTTAAGGTGACTACTTGTACGACTCCTACTTACTACTACTAGTAGTAGTATTGTTCACTTGTGCTCCCCGACCCTCCATTCATTGAACAACCCCACGGGTGAATAAACATACAGTACTACTCCCTCCGTTCCTAAATATAAGTCTTTGTAGAGATTCTACTATGGACCACATACGGATGTATATAGATGCATTTTAGAGTCTAGATTCATTCATTTTGCTCCGTATGTAGTCCATAGTGAAATATCTACAAAGACTTATATTTAGGAAGGGAGGGAGTAGTATTTATATAGAACGAACAAGCTCGAACTATTTTCGCGTAGTTGAAAGTTGAGGGCGGGGCTTTTCCC
This sequence comes from Triticum urartu, assembly GCF_003073215.2. Classification (NCBI taxonomy): domain Eukaryota; kingdom Viridiplantae; phylum Streptophyta; class Magnoliopsida; order Poales; family Poaceae; genus Triticum; species Triticum urartu. The sequence goes on from NC_053022.1 coordinate 274,318,188, forward strand.
GGGCAGTACGCGCGGCAGTTTTCACGTAGGCGGTTTGACAGAGGGGCGAGGAGGGTGAGGGAGTAGTGGATTCAACTTACTTACTGCTGGAAAGGTCGGGCTGTGCGATTTGACAATGCGTTACTGTTTGGATCCATGTGTTATAGTTAGTTTGGGTTAGTTTGAACTCAACTGACCCAAAAATATCCAAACAGGAGGTTTAGTTTGGGTTACTGTTTGGATCCATGTGTTAGAGTTAGTTTAGGTTAGTTTGAACTCAACTAACCCAAAAAAATCCAACCCACCCAAGAGGTGCTTATTTGGGTTAGTTCTTCTTGGGACACTAAAAAACACATTTTTCTCTCGCTCTCCCCGCAGCAGATCCCTCCCCACTTCCTCGAAGCTTCTAGTCCTCTCCCTCCCTCCCTCTCGCACCTCCCATGAAGGCACCTCGCTGTATCTGCGCTCCATCTAACCCTGTCATCCAAACACCTCTTTTGCTAGAGTTACTTCAGGGTTAGTCCAGGATTAGAATCTAACTCTAACCTTTAACTGAGTTAGAGTATCCAAACAGGGCCAGGCGGTACGACCTGGGTGATGCCCCCCTTCCGTTTCCGCACTCTAATCTGGTGCATGACACGTATTACGTCGACCCGGATGCTGCTGGTTGTCCCACATGTCGGCGAAGTAGTATGTAGTAGTAAGAAGAAGCAAAGAATCATGCGGTATAAGTCTTTCTAGAGATTCCAACAAGTGACTAGACTACACCGCGTGCAGTATCTCAAATCTGAAATCTGAAATCTCCCTTCCGGTTTATAGGGCTCAAATCTCAAATCTCATCAACCAAGGCATTTTGTGATTGGAGGAATGTATCTCGCACTTTACAAAACTACCCTAATTAAACTCATGCATTAATTACGTAGTTCTCTCATTTTCCTCTCCGCCTTGGTCGCGGTGCACAATATTGACCACTCCTATATGACTAGCCGCTCTATCTACATGCGGGACATCAAAGCATCCGGGCCCGCGTGCCATCAACCAAATCACAGCGAGGTGCTACAGTCGAAACTCACCGGTGACCCTGGTGTGGCCGTCATGACCCGTCATATCACAAAACCTACACCTTTACCAACAGTGGTAAAGTGGCCTCGAAGTTGGACTGGACGAAGCAACCATCATTTCACTAGAGCGCTCGTTGAAGCCCTTTCTCCCCTTTCTTGAAGAAAACCTCACTCCAGGCTACTCACTTCTGCCATTTTTTTTCTGTACCGACGAAGGAAAGGTGGGCGAATCAGTGATGCTGCTATATTTTCATTCCAAGAATCTTATTTTTGCGAAGCACCGACTGATTCTCACAGCCTATTCTTTTCCCGTTTTCATTGCGATTGTGGTTTCCTTTTGATTGCTTTTTGTTTGTCAGTTCATTGATGGATCCTGGAGCACTAGGCAAAGAGTTGCCGGCAGACAACCCACTGGAGACAGCGATCTCCAGGAAGCAAGCACCGACCAACGAGTTGACCATGTTGGCGGGCCAACCCATGGAGACGAAGAACTCCAAGAAATAAGCACTGGCCAAAGAGTTGACGACATTGGCGGATGAACTCCGCAAAGAAAGTTGGAAGAACAGCAAGGGCCCCACCGTGCCTACCCCAGAAACTCTGATGGCCACCTATGCGAGGCTCATGGCCTTGTTTGAGGAGATAGTCGCTGTTGAGAAGCAGTATTCCCCTGGCAAGGTGATGGCCCCATTGAGGACGAGGAGATGGCCCCCAGAGGGATGAGATCCCCCGGTGAGCTGCACAAGGTAAAAAATAATGGCTTATTACCGAAAGTTCTGGTTTTTGATTATTTGCAATGTGCTTGCTAATATGTTAGGGTTGTGCAGGTGCCGGTGGACGTCCTTGATGATTCCGATGTCGCGGCCCGTCCTATGGACAACGCCCCAGAGATCGTTTTCGATGTCGCGGTCCGTCCTGTTGGCATCGACCCGGAGATCAATTCCGATGCCGCTGTCCATCCTATGGACATCGCCCCAGAGATCGATTCTGATGTCGTGGTCAGTCATGTGGACATTGCCCCAGAGATCGATTCCCATGCCGCTCTCCGTGATGTGGTCATTGCCCGAGAGATCGATTGCAAGAAATAGTTGGTCGCGCTAATCCTTCAGGATAGTTTGCATTGCCCTATGTTTAATTGCCAGAACGATGCGTGTTAACAAACCATCTTAGGGCTAGTGCACTGTCTTGTGTGGGCGGTACTTGCTACTTTTGTTTGATAGTGAATCATGCGAACCCTCTCCAAGTTATGGAAACAGATGTATCCTCACCAGCTTTTGATGTAATATATGGCATCCTTAGATGTAAGTCTGAACTGTTTATCATATCAGCAGGGCTTATTTGATGATTCTTGGTGTTAGTAGGCTAGCTACTATGCAAGCTATAGTACTTGCAAAACACTCACCGAGGAGAAATGTTGGGGCTAATGAGCTCGTGGTACGCTTATACTGATCCGTCGTCGATCGGCCAATAGCCCAAGCTCCTAAAATTGTAGGCTTAGCGATCGATCAGACAATAGTCGACACGGATACATTCAGGCCTCATTTGGTTCATAGGGTAGGAAAATCGTAGCAAAAGTATAAAGACGTACAACACAAAATCATAGAAGTACAGAGACGTCCCTCCATTCCAAAATAGATGAGTCAACTTTGTACTACAAACTTTGAAACGGAGGGAGTACAAATCCTAGGCGGGCTAGTTTGGCCTAGTGGGTTTTAGTGATATGACGTGGTACAGTGCTTTCCAGTCTTCGCGTGTGGTAGCAATACTGCGGGTAGAGTAAGTTTTCATGAAGAAGCGGAATTCAACGAAGTCATGATGGTTCCTTCGTCCGACTAACTTTGTGCATGGCAGGTGGACCAGGATAATTTTGTGCATGGCAGGTGGACCAGGATGGTCGACGTCCCACATGTCGGCGAATGAAAGTATTCTTTCTGATATAGTGGATGAGAAATGAGTATTCATTGTTTATTTTTGATGAAACCTATTGTCTCCACTGTTACGACAAAGGAGTGTGAAACACGGCAGCCCAGTGAACTTGGCATGTGCACCACTCCCTCCTTCCTCATGTAATACTACCATAGTGTTGACTATAAGGTTACAACTTTTTCTCACTCTCTCTCTCTATCTATTTCCTCTCAAATGTTTTTACCTTTCTTTTTTAGACACAATTGTTTTTTATGCCTCTTTTTTTAGAATTATTTTTTATACCTAGGAGCACATGTAGAGACGGGCTCCTGTAGATCCCACTCCTTGACTTTGTCAATGCCTCTCTCTCCTCCACATAAGCGGGCTTGTCGAGAAGACAAGAGATGATCTCTTAGCACAATATGTTTCACCATGTTTTCAGGAATAACTAGTTATTGAACATAAGGCTAAGAGATGGTCCATTGTACACATGTTTTTTGTCATCTCTAAATTACATGCAAGACTTATGATAAGACTATCTTATCAACCATTGTACATGCCCTTTATAGCCCAGAATTTTACTGGTACTACTTGCTATGAATGCGGGCAGCTGGCCTCTAAGGGGGGAGCGCGCGCCGGGAGGTGGTGGAGTGGGGGAGGGGTTCTGGTGGGCCAGGGCAGTAAGAAGCGGGCTTGGAAGCGGTGCAGACTCCCGCATGGCCCACCTCGCATTATCACCACATATTTCTTGGAGTCTGTGCACGGCGGGTGGGCGATCTCTTCTCCCTCCCCCATCTCTCTCCTCTTAGCCGACGCCCTCCAAGCGATTAGATTTTGGCTATCGACGGTTTATTCAATTGCAGTCCCACATGTCAGTGAAAATGCAAGACAACGCGTGTCCCCTCTGGTGAGCGGCGTGCGAGCTGGACTGTCGGGGGTGCAACGTGAACGCGACGCGTACGATTTGTAAGTGTGCCGCCTTTTCCTTTTGAACTTGCAAAGCGTAACATTTTCGTGCGATCGATTCATAGAAATCCAGAACAAAATGACGAGGGCGGTGCTTTCCCGCGCGTTAGGCGGGCTAGTTTGAGTGATATGACGTGCTACAGTGCCGTCCACTTGCTCCATTTTTATGTAAGCAAGAGTCTACCCTCATACGTGGGAGGAGTGCGAAACACGGCGGATCTGATTTTGATCGAGGGATAACTGTTCCCTGCGAAATAATGGAGCACTGTGAGCGATTATAGCATGATAGTTAGGGCATCTCCAACGCTGGCCCTCAAATTTACACTGGCATCTGTCCGAGGACACTGATGGATGCCATCGAATGCTGCCCGCATACCTTTCGACAACTATATGAACTAACCGGATGAAATTCGTGCAAACAAAGCAAATTTGAAATTGACCGGATGAAATTCATTACATTTTGGGAACTTTTCCTATAAAGTGGACGAAATTCATTACATATTTCGCACAAACCGTACTAAAACCTACTGTAAACCTAAACTAAACGATTGTCGGGCCCCGACCACCATGTCCGGCCATGAACCCGAGAAAGCTGGCCATTGCCTTTGCCTCCTCCTTATCCGCCTCGATAACCTTCTCCTCCGGAGCACAAGGTTATGAAGATTTATGCCTCCACGTCGCCGTCAAGCGGCTAATCGGCCGCCGATTTTTATCCCACCAAGCTTGGCGTCGACTGAGTGGAGGAGCGGTGGCCTTCCTGGGACCAGAGCGGTGACGACCTACCGTGTACTACTCTTCCTCGCTGCCGGCTGCGCCTGCGCACACGCGCTGGCTTCGTGGTCGTGGCGGCGGAGGGCGGACGGGGGGGGGGGGGGGGGGGGGGGGGGGGGGGGGAGCCGGCGATCTCCTTCGTCTGCTCCTGCGAGAGTACGTCTAAGAGAGCTTTGGAGCGCTCCCGGAGCGGAGCCACCGATGTCCTTCGTCTGCTCCTACGACAATACGTCCAAGAGAGCTTTGGAGTGCCCGGAGGCCATGGTTGGAGTGGTGCCAACAGAAGGAAGGGACTGGAGGAGAATGAGTGTGAGTCTTTGGCTATGGCTGGGAGCTAGGGCTCAATTTAATATAGCGGGCGAATGGCAATGAGCCACGACAGACGGATGGATGGCTGGCACCGGAGTAGGTTCGTCGACAGCCATGGTGTCATTAACGCGGAGCAGTCGCTTGCACCGGGATGCCACGCGGGTGGCGCTCTCTCGACCGTCGCGCTGCTGCAATGCCGGCACCAGTGAGAGGTCGCGTCGGGCGTGAATGCGGACGCTGCTTCAATGACTTAACCGCAGGTGCATTGTCTCACTGACATGTGGGCCCAATGGGCACCAGGCCCGCATGTCAGTGACCCACCAACTGCACCTGCAGTTAAGGCCGGTGAATGCGGCATTGACGTTCTGGAGAGACGATGATCGTTTCAGGCAGGAAGCGCGCGGTAGCGATGGAAGGGGTTTCTGTAGGCCAGGGCGGTCAGACGCTGGCGTGGTGGTAAAATGTGAACTCATGGATGACGAGCCTTTGAAGCGTATGCGGCACGTATTGACAACCAGGCGTCCATGCAACGGCTCTTGTCGCCAGCTAGCATTCGACGACCACCATTAGACACCACACAACCATAAATAACTTATGAATAATGGACGAATCGATCAGACACACACTCGTGTGCAGTGGCACTATGATCGGTTGCTCACGATAGTACATACTCCGCACCATAGTACCCTCTCTAGCTAGGCTGTTTTGTAGATTGTCATTGTGATGGACGATATACATGAGCAAGGCGCCGAGTCGCGAGTATGACCGTTGGTGTTGAGCCAGGTGAATACATGCTCGGTGTTCGTGGAGGCCTCCAGCAAATGTCTAAACAGTAATGTCACATACGCATAATTTTGGTTTTTATTTCTTTCTCCACTAACAGGTAGGCCCGCATAGATAGATAGATAAAGAACACGAGCTGATGAGGCGCATGCGGACTGTTTGACTGGTCCACCAGACAAATACGGAGCTATACGCTGAGCCAGTGACCGTATGAATGACCAGGATTGAAGGGGAATCCAAATTTCCTTCGTCTTCTGTCCTTGAGCGCTTGACAAACCAACGCACTTTACGGTTGTCCGGCCAGTCCACCCCAGAGCTGTCACCAAGCATCGTTCATGCCACCACGCCACACACTAACCGGTAAGGAAGCGATGGCATCCTGCCGCGCCGAGTTCCTCGCCGCCCACGACCGCACACAGAATGGTAGGCAAGCGGTGGCATCCCGCCGTGCCGAGTTCATCGCCGCTCGCGAACTCACACCTATGTGGGAGGAATTTGAAGCTGCCAAGGCTGAATGGGCGGTAGAGCAAGAGGCGGCCAAAGCCGCACAGAGGGAACGGAAAAGTCAGAAAGCACTCAAGAAAAGAGAGGCCCGCCGCCGTAAGAAAGAAGAGGACGCACGCGCTGCTGCGGAGAGGTCGGCGGAGATCCAAGCACGGCGGGGTGTCGCTGACGAATCTGGGAAGGAGAACGACGGTGTCTGGCCAGCATGTGAGAATTAGTAGTACTAGTAGTGTGTGTGTGTGTGTGTCTGTGTCGCCCGTATGTTTTTTTAATTAATTACGAGCATGTAATAGTACTACTAGTTACTGCTATAGTTTTTAGAGCAAATTACCAGTACATTAGCCTAGATTCAATGGAAAAATTCCTATCCTATGCATCAAATGGCATCTCTTTCTCTATAGGAATTGAGATGCATTTCATCTCACTTCCTATGATTTTCATATTCCTATAAAATTCCTATAATATGAACCAAAGGAGGCCTCTTCTGGAGTAACTACTGTAGCTAGCAGTACTGCTGGTACAGTAGTTTTCTTCAAGAAGTGGAATTCAACGAAGTCATGATGGTTCCTTCATCCGAGCAACTTCACAGTGGGTAAGGTTGGGCCTGTGATTTGACAGCTCATTAGTAATTACTGCGGCGCGACGACCGGGGTGACTCTCCCTTGGAGTTCTGCGGGCATGGCAAGTGGACCAGGATGGTCGACGTCCCACATGTCAGCGAGTGGAAGTATTCTTTCCGATATCGAGGAGCAAGGAAACCGCGTGGTATAGTATCACTGGTGATTTATATTTATTTTTTATTTCTAATGAATGCTAGCGTTTCAACTCTTACGACGAAGGAGTGCCAAACATACGGCACGTGTTGGATGTCGCACACGTCAGCGAAAGGAGTGGGACATGAACAGCGTGGTAGAGCGTCTCCACTTCTGTGTTAGAGACCACACGTAGTAGTACTACTGTACTAGTGGTATGAACGATACAAAGTGCGACCCGGAGAGAAAGACACGTCTAGTTGGAAGGTCTCGGGGCATACACGTAAACAAATATAGAACCTAATATGTGCCTCCAATTAATATAGTAGTAGTAGAGTACTTAGTCACGTACTCCATAACATCACCGGACATTGCACGTACAACATTTAGTGGTACCAAGAGACAAATGCCTATATGCCACGCATGTTCATACTATTTGTGCCTTTCTACTTCACTTACTGCGCTACATTACACATGCTCGCACGTCCACTCCTGGGTACATGTCTGTCTCGTAGTTCCAGTCCCACGTGTTCTTCATATAGATCGAACAATCCTTGCATGACACGTGCACCTTGATGCTAGATGTGTCGCGTGTTGGCAAAAGGATGAACAAAGCTCACATAAAAAATAGAGTGGAAGAACATAGATTCCCGACGACCGAGAAGGAGCAAGGAACCGCGGGGTGGAGCGTCTGCACTCATAATATTTTATATTATTCAACGATATAAAATCAACCAATCATCTCCATAGTGGACTGGAAGAGTACGAAACACGGCAGCCCAGTGTAGTTACAGCATACTAGTACGTACATGGCTAACCCACGCTATCACCATATTTCTTGGCTTCCATGCGACACCTATCTCTAGTAATCCAGCAACCCGTATCACTTCTCCCTCCTCGTCTCTCTCAAAGTGCGGCGGGCTGGCGTTTTTGCCATCTATTGAGGTCGGTTAACTCATCACATGTTAGCGACATGCCAAGAGCATTCCAAAAAAATTCCTTTCATGTTCCATTTTCAAAAAGAAAAAAATCCTTTCACGTACGAATTTGACTGTATGCTTTGAGCAACTTGCATATCCTATACTGCTCCTGTTTGGATACTCTAACTTAGCTAGACATTAGACTAACTCATGACTAACACTGAACTAACTGTAGCCAAAGAGGTGTTTGGATGACAGGGTTAGATTGACAATAAATGCACTTGATGGAGAGAGAGAAGTGATTTTTCAGTGGTCCCAATGAGAACTATCTCCAGTTAGCACCTCTTGGGTGGGATAGTTTTTTTCGGTGGGTTCAGTGCAACTTGCTCCAATTTAAACCCTCATGCTTGGATACTTTAGGGCTATTTGAGCCCCAACTAGCTCAAACTAACTCTAACCCATGGATCCAAACAGGGCCTATGGCCAGCCTCGACGCTGAGCAGTCGATGCACCGGGAAGCGGCGCTCTCTTGGCCGTCGCGCCGCTTCAAAGCCGGTGCCAGTGAGAGGTCGCCTCCGCTCTGGCCGGGCATTAATGCGGCACTGACGCTCTAGGGCGACGCTGACCATTTCACGCGGGAAGCGCAAGGGAGTATAGGTTTTGAACCGTTTCATGTGTAGTACTGGTAGTTTGCAAAACTACTCAATTATTGCACTCAGTTTCCTAAGAAATTGTGGTAAAAAACATTACTCCACAACCCGCTTCCCTTCTCCTTCCTCTTCCACCGCCCGCGCACGTCCGCGGGTGGTCAACCCTTATATAGGAGTGCTAGCACAAAAAGATGCATGCATGACCACTAAAATTTCCAGATTAAAGAGCCACTCCGGCGGGAGTATGGCGTATGTTGTTACCTTCGGTCGGGCCATGGCTACCGGGCGACGGCGACCAGAGAAGAGGCGGCGGGAGGGGAATGAATGCAGCTACTGTTTGGGTTCGCCGTCCGGCTTAAATAAATGCGCAGCATCACGTGTACCCGCGGGTGCACAAATTGTAACATATGTGTCTGCTTAAGTGGGCGTCACATAACTGGTGTGTGTGTGTGATTCTGAGAGACAGAGTGCGTGTGTGCGACTCTACTCTTCGGACATGTACTCAACCTTTTGCATCGAGATATAAGTATAATGGTATTTACTTTCGCTAGTGATTTACGTGGCCATGTTAACGTGGTTGTGTAAAAAAATGTCACTTCCTGCTCATGATTTGCGTTATATAATTACAAGCAAGATGCTCGTGCATTACACGGAACATCAATATGCATTTTTTTACAAAACACATGTTGTGATTTACCCATGCAGGAGTAATCCCATGTGTAAAAACTAATGATATTTCGAGAATTTTATTGGAAAACTGGTATCTCGAGAATGTCATAGAAAAAAATGAAAGATGAGAGATAAGGTGAGGAGGAGTGGAGCGTGGTGGTGACTGCTGGTCGGAATGGGCGGAGGCATGGGGATGCACTGCACCGGCAGGCAGCAGCGGCCACCATGCTAGATTGTTCCGGAGACTTTCTTTTTTATTTGCTCAACAATGAGGTGTGGGAGATAAGAATGTGGAGAGAGGTGCGGCTATCTTTTGTAAAATTATCATAGTTTGCTTTCTATCCGTCAGATATAGATCAGACGGTCTATATTACAAGATGGCAGGCACACCATCATCGCCAACTCGGTTTTTATAAGGGTACAGATGATAAGTTTGCTAACTACTAAAGTAAATTCGAATTTTTCCATGTTATACAAGTAAATTAAGGTGATTGTTTATCATATGGGTAAGGGTGGATGAAGGTGGTAGGAACAAATGCTCCGCCTAGAGCATGTGTGTGTGAGATGGAGTCTGTGTGTGTGTGTGAGAGAGAGATGGAGTCTTAGTGTGTGTGTGTGCGTGTGTGTGATGCAGTCTTACTGTGTGTGTGTGTGTTTGTGTGTGTGTGTGTGGGTGGGTGGGTGTGTGTGTGTGTTTTGTGTGTGTGTGTGTGTCGTGGGGTCCTCGGTGGCGGATGTAATTTAAGTTTGCATGGCTTCATCATAGAGAGGTGATGTGTATGACAGATGCCACCAATGATGGGGTGCGAGAGAGAAAATGCCCATAGAGAGGGAAGAGAAGGTGTGTGCGTGTCAGAGTAGTCGACATCGAGAGAACGTGTTTGTTCGAGAGACACCGAGGAAGACTACTATATATCGATGGTGCATGTAGGCAGGAATTAAACGAAGGGATGGTCTTATTGGTTTCGGGGATATAGGGGAAGAGTGAGAGGGGGGTTAGCTACAAGGAGATTGTTAAGTGTGAGTGTGTGTTTTACCCATCCAAGCGGAAGTTATGTGCACATAAGAAGAGAACGATTCGATGTGGCATTAGGGTTGAGGGTAATTAACTACGTATGGAGACATAGAGACCTTCAATGTGCATGTGTGAGAGGTATACATGTATACGTGGGATGTGTGTGTGTGTGCGCGCGCGAATGATCGAGATAAAAGGAAGAAGATATAAGTCATAAGCTAAGATCAACGACATGGGAGAGACGGATCGGTATGACAATATGCATGCATGCGAGAATGCAGGGAAGAAGGCCCGACAATTGAGCATGTGTTTTTGTCTTTAAGAGATAGTGGCATGGGCTGGAGCATGCATCTATGGCGAGCAGAGGGAGTGAGGCACAATGATTGTGCAAAAGAGATCAACCTATAAATGAAAGAAGGTTGATGGAGAAACAGATAAATAGAAACATAAATATGCTAGCTAGTGTGCATTAGAGATAGGAGTCAAGTGGATCAGAAGGCTGAGTTATGGGTGTGTTTGTGAGAGAGATCAAGAAAGGGTGCATGTGACTCACATACAGACAAATATCGGAGAGAAATGAGATCCCGAGATACGGAGTTTTGTGTCTGCGAGAGAGTAAGATATTTCAAAACGAGAGTGATAGCTAGAGAACATATGAGGGAACGCAAGATATCTCTAGAGAGAGAGAGTGTGTGTGAGCGACATACAAGAGAACAGTGGAGAAATATGAAACCCTGGGAGACAGAGTTTGTGTTTGTGTGTGAGAAAGAGATATTTAAGAGGAAGAGTCGTAGGTTCTCATACCTAAGGAGAGAAAGACATCTCTGTATGAGGGGTGTGCGAGTGGCACACATGGGAATAGTAGAGAGAAATAAGACCCCGGAAGACAATGTTTTGTGTTTGTGTGAGAGAAAGAGATTCCACATGGAGAATCATAGTTAGAGACACATAGCAGGGAGAGAGATATACTTAGAGAGAGATAGAGTGATGAAGGTCGAGGGAGAGAGTACCGTCAGTGTGTTACGAAGATAAAAGATCATTGTCGACATACAGGTAGCATGAGAGATACCCGAGAGACGATGAACGCGTATAGGTCTAGAGAGACAGTCCTATATAAGCATGAGTGATAGTTATATGAGAGGAATATCTGGATTAAATGGGATTCAAATATTTAAACTAGAGATCACGACATCGATAATATCATAACGCAAATTGGTGTATCAAACATACATATTCATTTTAATTTGGGGACACGTGTAATGTTATATAGTTTATCAATATTGGTGATCCATAGATTCTTTAATTATAAACAATGCATGGTTTATATGTAATTAATATCTAAACGGGATTACACTATATGTTGCGTGTGTGAAACACATTATACATGTTTGAGAAGTAAAAAAACCCGCATGAAACACACATTAATTGGAGACAGTTAGCGAGGAATGCATACATTGGATTTCAACATAAAAGTGGTTTCAAATATTTGAAAATCCAAATTGATGGATGCAACCTTATGAATCTGAGATCATGCCATTTGTAAACCATATTTATGTATAACTTGTGTTGTGCTTTTGAAAGTATATATAAAAAATGATGTATATAGAATTTTATTCCAATCGAAAATGGATCCCTCCCGAAAAAATAGAATACAAATGGGATTCGAATTGAGTTGACACGGTAAACATGCACTCTGCAAAATTTGAACGAAGCGGGGAAAGTCGCAGTAATCGCCCGAAACCAAAATCTGCGAGATGGAAATTACTACTGCCTATCCCTGCCACGCAAAGCCTATCTGCTCGATTTCTATAGGTTTCGATTGGGGTAGGTTTGTAATTTCACTCAAACATGACATAATCGCCTCTCACCCGGATTCATACATGGTGGGCGCCAAAACACAGTGTGTCCTCGGCCGAAATCGACTCCCTCCCTGATTCATACACGGTGGGCGCCAAAAACAAACTCTCGTCGGCGAATATTCGGTGTATGCGAGATTACTATCCTATCCCCAACCGACTAATATTGCCCTGATGTAGGAAATTTGAAACGGGGGCTAAGTTTGTAAATTTCCTGGCATTTGAGACAAGCATGCCTTGAAGACATGGTTCCCCCCTTCCTCTCCACCTCCATTTCCCCATTCGTACTCCATGGGCACCAAAACACCCTCTCCACCCAAGTCCCCTCCGTCCGCCACCCCATCCACTGTCGTCCTCCTCCACCATGCTGGAGCTGATATCCCGACGCCACCGTCCATTACAAGAGATCTACCTCTCTCATCCACGGCTTCGGACCGAGATCCTTGGATCCCGTCCTCTCGCTTCATCCCCGCCGTCGTCCACCTTGCCGGCGCCGCTCCTACGACCGTCTCGTCCACCGCGCCCCGTCGCCACCGTCTACCCTCCTAGATCTGCTTCCACACAGCCAACAGCCATCGCTACCGCAGCACCATCAAATTCTCAGTAGATGCATACACGACGCCGCACCAGAGGCGGTACTCTTTCGTATCTGATCAACTTATTTATCGTAGCAAGAAAATAGATCGCCAGTGCTTTACTTTGATTTCTTGTCCATCACTTACTTGCTAGTTGAAAGCAAACATTGGTTGCGAAGTTGTCTTTGTCCGGTTTGCACCTTCAGATCCGCCATGGCACGCTCAACACTATACTCCCAATGCTTATGGTTTTCCCCTTTTATATTCCACACTAGTTAAATCATAGTAGACTAAATTTCAAAATTGGATCAACCGATTTTTCAGAGCTTGCCGGAGTTCGCCGGTGCTAACGAAGGGGCTGGGGGGGCTTTGGTTGTGGGGGGAGGGCTCGCTGAATGAAGAAAACTCGACGCGGGTGGGGGCGGGGGTGGGGGTGAGGGTGGCGGAGGAACATAGGCGGTGGGGGCCGGTGGTCCGGCCGGCGGCCCGTGCGGTGTTCTGTATGGGAAGAATCAGAGACGAGGAAGAAGAAGGGTTAGGAGACGTAGGATCTTCATCCAGCCACCTGAAATGGCCGACTGACCCAAATGACAAAAGTCACACGACTTGCATGCAGACATGCCTTTATATTCAGTACCATCATCGTACCTGCTTAGCACTGCTCCTGAATCCATCAAGCTAAACAACGTGCCACTCATAATTCCAAACTTGTTGCTCAAGTACGAATCTGATATGATGCTGATATTACTAAAATAGATAACATTTAATTGGTTAGCTAATGTTCCTACTTTACTTTTGAAAAAGCACGTGCACCACCTATAGAGAGACAGCAGGGAGTTGCTTTCTTAATGCACTCTGGTTCATCATGTGTGGGCACTGCGCAACGAACATTTTATTATCGAAAATCTGCTTGCTCTTCTTTAGCATGTTCCTCTTCCGTTCTTCTTTAATAAGTACTCTCTCCGTTCCTAAATACAAGTCTTTGTATAGATTCCAACATGGACTACATATGGAGCAAAATGAGTGAATCTATACTCTAAAATGTATCTGGATACATCTGTATGTGATCCATAGTGGAAATCTCTACCAAGACTTATATTTTGGAACGAGGGGAGTATGATAGTAGTACAGTATGTTCCTTGTAGTGAAGATGAGCAGGGACATTTGCAGTGTAGAGGTCTATACGGTCGGTTGGTATGGACACTTTGAATTCTTCGGGCCTCTTTGATTCGTAGGATTTTGTAAACATGGGAATAGGATTTGTAGTGGCCTGCCCACTTGAATCCCATAAGAATAGCAAGGAAATGCGGGGAGCTGTGTCGCCTTTGAGAGTTACACTGATATTAACAGTACCGCGCCTTCAGTTGAAGAGATCTGGTATCCGAAGCCTTTCTAGCCGTACCGGCAATACTAGCACATATATTCCAGCAAGTTCCACTTTGCTGATTTTACTCTGATGATTACGGTTTTCCCGTTATATCTACACTATGATCTGTGTAGCTGCTTTGTGTCGCACTAGAAGCAGTCCACTCTTGAAGCTAAACACCGCAATGACTTACAAAATTAGCACCAAGGCATTGAGTGCCATTCTGGATGCAATGAAACTCATACGCTCCCCACCTATTGATTCTTGTTCAGAATATGATCCTAATGACTATTCTAACCTCGAGGAGTCAAAGGCAGATGGCCTGTCCTATTCACCCATCAAGGTGCCTGTTCTAATTCGGCAAGGTTTTATTGATTTCGCGTATCTTGCATATGTTGTCTTGCATTTCTTCTACTTTATTGCACCGCCATCTGCTTAGTTTACTCATCATATATGTCGAGATGCCATGCCCATCCATTATCAATACATTTTCCATCTATCATCATACCATGTTTTTCCACTCAAATGTTGTTCTTGTGCATCAAACATCAAAAAGGAAGAGGGTGATTGCCGAACCTGAAGGAGCACCAACAAAGTCCTTGAAAAACGTGGTTGTGCCACAGAAATTAGACATCACCCCACTTATATTGGTTGTACAACCAGTGACACAAAACGTAGGACCGACTCCAGCAGACTGTACCCATACTTCACTGGCCACACCACTAGCCGCACCACAAAGGACCTGCACTCCAGCAAAAGGTATGCTGATTTCAGTTGCCATAGCACCAGCCTTATCACAGAAAAATCCCACTCCAACAAAAAGTACAACAAGTCCACCGGCCGAAGACCTATCCCAACTGCAGAGACGGCCAATTCCTGCAGATTGGAACCCCATTCTAGTTATTCCCGGTTTAAAAGACAATGCTTTCAATGTTGTTAGGGACTACGTGCATATATTCCCATCATGGGAAGATTATAGTGAAGACAAACACCATTTTCACATCTTCCTGTCCCACTTACGTGTAAGTGCTATTATTCATGGTGATTATTTTCCCGTTCTGCTGATTGAACACATCAATGATTTACATTAAATTGTTGTAAGTAGGCGAGGGTCAATCTGGATAGTCATGACGAGCAAACTTGCTTGTGCTTTTCAAGGAAGCATTGCAGCAGTATTGGTGTTACCTGAGGAAATCACACTTTGATGGCAAGTCTATAAACGAATTTCCGGTGAAGTCTCCTGTGCTAAATTTAGAAGACATTGAATGGAAAAACCTTGTTATGCACTGGTCTCGTTCCCACGATGAGGTATTGTCTATGAAATCACATGACAATTTGAACTTCTACTTTTCCGCATGTGCCTTATGGATCTTTTTTGCAGGAAATCTGCTCGAAGAAGAATTCCGGTTTGACAAGAACGACAGGATATCACAAATATGATGCCCGCTGCTTTGCTCTTGTTAGTACCTGTTGTCCTGTATCACTGTACTTGCATACGTACCTGGTTCATTATGTGACAGCAGTATGCATGATAGCTTGCTTATCAATTGTTCGCTCCAAATTATCTGATCTGTATGAATGGTTACATTAGTGTAGAATATATCCAATGCCAATGTTTTTTAGCTCTGCATTGTTCTTGTAAGTACATGCTGTCCTTTATCAGTGTACTTATAATGACAGGTAGTTGTTCATGTACCATCACTCTGCAGCTTATTTTCCTTTGCCCTCCATTTTCTACACATAAGATCTATATTTACTCTTACCATAAGGTTGGATAACACCGACGGTACTGAATAAGTTTAGCTCTGGATTGCTCTTGGCTGTACCTTTTGCCTGTATCATTGTACTTACATTTATAGCTACTTGGTTATGTAGCATCACTCTTCATCTTATCTTAAATATTCTCCATTTTTCCTTATATTTTCACATCTATATTTACTCTTAACAAAATGTAGAATAAAGGCAATGCTTATGAAGAAGATTCCGTGGTAAACTTCTTGAATTGCTCCCCCATCAGCATGGACAAGGGCTTTATAAAGCCTGCCTTCACCAATAATGTAAGTTTGTCCTTCTCAAGCCTGCAAACTTTTTGTGTATATTTGGTTAGGCATGACTGCAACAACTGTTTATTTTTGGTGTTTGCATTAAATTGCATGTTTAAAGTTTATTATGTAGTTCATAAACAAAAGTTTGTCCTTCTCAATTTAAGTTTTCAGTTGTACAACCAAGTTCCTTCTTCATACCATGTAAATTAAACTATACAAAGCAAGTGATCTTCTTTTGCATTGCATGTATGCTTCTGTTCTTGATCTGTAATCAAGTGGTGTGGTGAACCTACCCACTACAACACAATGTCATATTCTACAATGTCTTAACTATGAACAATGTCATATCATTCTACTATTATTTAAACTGTCTCTTTATTTGCCAATCTGAAATGGGATAAATTGACAGCACACTAACCATTGATACTTATGAGTTCTTGATCTGTAATCGAGTGGTGTCGTGAAGCTGCCAACTCCTTCACAATGTCATTTCCTGCCATGTCTTGATCTGAACAATACCATATTGTGTTAATGCAATTTTAAACTGTGTCACTTTATTGGTCAGTAAGAAATGTGATGAATTGTCAGCACTGATACTTTTATGTGCAAAACCTGTCATCTGTCTGCTTGTTTATCTTTCAGAGTGAGGAGGATATAAGTGTTAAACAAGCACAGTCTCATCAGCTTGCTCAGCTGCTTGCGCTGTAGCTCCCCAGCAGGGCTGACCTTTCTTGAACTCTATTGAAGTGATGTCGGTTTTGTATATTATTTTGTCGGTGTGTTTAGTTGCACTGGTGGCGGCCCTTGATGCCCCGTGCATGTAATCTGCTGTCTGCTTATGCTTTATTATCATAGTGGCGAACTTTGATGCCCAGTGGATGTAATATGCCGTAATTTCTTTATTGTATAGTCTAGGTGTTTTTCTTATTCACGATGCTGCAGTTATTCTACTATATATATATCCTGTCTTCGCAGTAAACCGACCAAACCGTAAAATTACGGCACATAATCGGGCCATCATGCAATCACGATGAGAATTACTAGCAGCAACCATGGCAATATGGATTAACATGTTAACATTCTGCCAGGAACATTTTATAGCAAAAGTAGATCAAGCAAATGACATGCTAGACAACTCCATAATTGCAACCAGGCGAATGGATGGATAGAGCAAAACCATATGTTCAAAACATCCTTACTGAACTATCCCAAAATAATCATGGACCTCACTATAGCATCAAGTTTACATGGCATCAAAATAACGACAGGAAAAGGACAACAAAGTCCTAAGTCCCTGAAAACAGCAATATCACGGAGCCTAGTTTGCATGCTTGTTCTAGTCACCACAATGATCACAAAAATACAAGACAAGCACCCCTTTAAAGATGGCATGTTGTAGTTCAAAACACATGTAGACCTCATGCTCATATGATGCACACATCAAATGCAACAAAAATGAGAAAGATATGATAAGTACTAGCAGTTACCATTTTATAGCAATCTTGCATCAATGAAAATGGCATCATAATGAACAGTAACATGCATGGAAATGCTCCTAACATGAAGAGCTCAATGAGACGAACAATTTGACATATCATATGCATGATTTGGTGCACCGAGCACCGAGATATGACAATATGAAGTAAGCATGAAAATATCAGGGGTTTCGGGACTTAGAGTAAATTATACCACTCCCGATCTAGGGTTCGTGCATGTGGTTCGAGGCAGCCGAGATCTCGCCGGAGAAGACTGGTGCGGTGGCCGGAGTTGGAGGGGGGTGGTCGCCGGAGTTGGGAAGCTCGTCGGAGGGGGGTCGGGGGCGCCGGATCCGGGTGGCACCGGCCCGGATCTGGCTGGAGTGCGGCGACGAGCGGCGAGGCGGCGGCCGACACGAGTCGTAGCCGGGGCGGCACGACGAGGTCAGTGCGGCGGGCGAACGACGGCGGACGGCGGCGGAAGGTGCGGAGGAGGCCGGGCGATGGCGGAGATGCGGTCGGGCGGCGCGAAGGAGGCCGGGCAGCTGCGGGTGAGGCACGGGCCTGGCAGGCTGGCGGCGGTGGGTGGTGGCGGAGGCCACGTGGCGGCCTGGGATTCGTCGGGCGGCGGCAGAGGACGTGTTCAGCCATCGCGGACGCGTCTGGTGGCGGCGGGGGAGGCTAGACTAGGGTTTTGGACCAGAAATTTTGAAGGGGATCGCATATTTATAGGTAGAAGGAGTTTGGAGTGTCCAAATGAGGTGCGGTTTTCGCCCACACGATCATGATCCGACGACGGAGGACATGGAGATGGTTTAGATGGGTTATTGGGCTGTTTTGGAGGGGTGTTGGGATGCAACACACAAGGGGCTTTTGCGGTTACCCGGTTAACCGTTGGAGCACCAAATGGCCTCCAAATGGAACTAAATTTGACAGGCGGTCTACCGGTGGTGTACCAAGGCCACTTGGCAAATCTCGGTCCATTCTGAGAACATTTAACACCCACTCATGAAAAGAGACAAGAGGGGTGTGCCGGTGCATGTGGGAGTGTCGGATTGTGAAACGGGCAACGGGGAAAATGCTCGGATGCATGAGACGAACGCGAATGCAAATGCGATGCACATGATGACATGATATGAAATGCATGACATGAAAAAAAATGTAAAACGAAGACAAAACCCAACCACGAAGGGAATCTCATAACTTAAAGCCGGAAATGGCAAGAGTTGGAGTTAAAAATATGGCAAGTTACATCCGGGTTGATACAGACCATCCTCGTGAGGACCGCCCTCAAGGCAATGCTAGCCTCGCACCGCCGCCGCCACCACCAAGCAGGAACGACGACCACCACCAGGACGATGGGGCTATGGGCTTCTAGGAGCCTCACGCCATCGCCTGCATCTTGGGTGGTGCTCAGGCTCCAGCCTCCCAACGCATCTTCAAGCAGTTCGCTCGTGAGGTGAACGCGGCCCTCCCCGGGCTCGATGCCACGGGCACGCTCAGGTGGTCCAAGTACACCATCACCTTCAGCTCGTCCGACCAGCTCAAGTGCGCGGCAACTGTCGGCACCCTCCCGATGCTCTGCTCGCCCATCATCAGCAATGTCCTTGTCACCAACACCCTCATCGATGGCGGGGCAGGGCTAAATGTTCTCTCTATCGAGACGTTCGACTGCCTCCAAGTGCCACATGACCAGCTGTAGCCCACCAAGCCCTTCTTAGGAGTAAACGACGGCTCCACCACCCCAATAGGGCAAATCTGCCTCACTGTCACCTTCGGCAAGCGCGACAACTACCGCACTGAGCTCATCGACTTTGACGTCGCCCACATACGCCTTCCGTGCAATGCCATCCTCAGGTATCCGACCCTGGCCATGTTTATGGCTGTGACCCATCATGGTTACAATGTCCTCAAGATGTCAAGAAGCTGCGGCATCATCACGGTCGCTTGCGAGTAAAAGGATGCTATGCTCCCTCGAGCGCGCCTACCAGGCTGCGGCGGCTGAAGACCGAGACAACAAAGGTGCCGCCTATCCTCGTGAGGTTGTCCCCAAGAAGAAGAAGCAGTTGTGCTGCCAAGAGCCTCGGGAGTGTCTCCAGCGGCACCATCTCAGGACCTGCGCCAACAGCTGGGGCGCCTCCCTCTATCGCATAGGAAGGTGCACCCGGCGCCCTTCTCAGGCTGGGCTCGGAGGCTCTCTTCTAGAGGGCCTCTGACTTAGCCAATGTCATGAGGGAGGTGCTCGGGCACCACGTGGAGGCATGCTTCACTACACGCTTTCCTCATGAGGGCACAAGGCATGGAATGCATGGTGCTCAGGATTTCATCACCAAGACGACAGATGGGCTTCAAGAGGCGAGAGCCATGCGAGGCGACCGCCGCCCACCACCTAGCGCAGCTCCTTGTTCTGGCGAGGACGATGAGCTGCGCGTCTGCGTCAACATCCCAGGGCTCAACAAGGCTGCATCCCAGGAGCGTTTCTGGCCTTCACGCGTTGGTCGGTGCGATGGTCCACCTCACAGTTATGTCCGCATGCTATTCGGCTTGCCAAACACGGCTGTCACCTTCCAGCGCCACCTGGGGAGCGTTCTGATGGCTCAGGAGGCCAGGCATCATGCAGTCCTGGCAGAGATGGCAGCGGTTCTTCATGAGCCTCTTGGGCCCCCAAAGCCTCCCGAGGCTCTCGAATCAGGTGTCTCGTGAGGAGAAACTTCTTCAACATGCGTCTTTAGCTGCTTCAACATCCCTCCAGCAACGGTGCCAGGTGACTCTTTCTGATTCATTCAGTCGGGGGTGCCCCTCGGGCAGCACTATCCCCAAATCGCATGGGCCTGTCCCTGCGACGTGTATCCTTTTGTGTCTTTAACTTACTCTGTTGGGGGTGCCCCATAGGCTGCATCGTCCCCAGGCCACGTGGGTCCGTCCCTGCAGCATGTATAGTTCTTACTTTTATCCAAGCTAGCACGCCTCCTCCCATGAATTACTTTATGATTATCACCTGCTTGCTTGTCGCCCTTCGCGGCCTCCCGCGTTGCTGGCCGGCCTCCTGCACATCCCGCAACGGGGGCTACACATGCTGGCACGACGCTTGTGCTGGGGTCCGTCCGTGCAACGCTGATAAACCTATGCGATCGAGCTCTGGCTCGCGGCCTGCTCCACGCACATCACCTCACCAGATCCTCAGTGCCTCCATCTTCTTGCGGAAAGAATTGCGTCATGGCAGCAGCGCGATTATGAGTCATGCTCTTCTCTCGAACTAACCCGCAGGAATCTCCAGAGCCCAACTACAGGCGACCTCGCCCGCCGCCACTTTTTCTACGCGATTCGCTTGCGCGTTAAAGGGGGGACTCCTAAGCATCGCACCTTAGGAGTTCTTACTGAATCTCCAGCCCTCACCCCCTGGCCTTGACCATGGCATCGCGACCTGGCATACCAGTGGCGGATGTGCCTCGCTCGAGGGTCGGGACCCGAGGACGCAGAGCATACAGATGAGCGGGTAAAGGGGTGACTGGCATGACCTTGCCTAGTAGTACCACCACATAAACACAAGTCGGGCGTTGATCAAGGGATCACCACCGAGTTGCCACAAGATAAGTCTCCCATGCGAAACAAAGCAAATCTCTCTGTCAGAAGCTCGTCGCTCCCGTAAACTCGCTCCGACAGAGCTGCCTTCCTTTTCGGTCTCCAGGAGCTGCTTGCACGCCAAGGGGGACATCCTGAGCATCGCGCCTCGAGAGCTCTTAGCGGACCTCGGGCCGCTCACCTCTTGGCCTTGACCACGGCATCGCGACCTGGCATACCAGCGACAGCTGGAGCCTGCCTTGGGACTGTGACCTAACGGCGTAGAGCGCTAAAGCTACTACAAGAACGAAAAGGGGGAGTAATGCCTAAGCGAGACATGCAGCCACAATCTCATGTTAAGAGTAATAAGCGATGGAACAAAAGCATTACCAGTTCTTTACATACCCCCTCAGGGTTTGTTCGATTCCTCGCAGGGAACAAAAGAAGAACGGCCTCAGGAAGCCCCGACTACGGGCACCACTGCTGACGCCATCATCAATAGTGGGCCACGTGAGGCTGACGCCAACCCCATCCAGATCACCGTCGGTGCCGGGCGGAGGCCGCCACGATGCTCCGGGAGCGACAGGAGCTCGGGGGCACGTAGCTATCGTCGCTCGACTCCGGAGACTCGCTGGGCTCAGCAGAGTCACTGGACTCGTCGCTGCTGTTGGAGGAGCCACCGCAGGACCCATGGTCGGCACTGCGCCTGCCGCCTCGCCCTGCTGACCATCTCCTCCAGGGCAGCACTCTAGGCAACGGCCTTCCTCGTTGAAGACCTTGAAGAAGAGTGTGGAGGTGCCGTCATACTCGAAATGGATGGCGAGGGGCCCCTCCGCGCGACAGACGTGGGAGACCTCGCTCCATCGAGTCATGAAGATCTTGCCAGGGGAGACGACCTCAACCTCTGCTCCCGTGGCTAGACTGCACCACACAGCGTGCTGCAGTCACAGCTCGAGCGGCCCCCTCGGTGGCATCTCTTCGGTGAAGAACTGTGGGAACCGGATCCATGTGCGTGGAGGCATCGCTGCCCACAGCACAAACTCACGGGAGGAGGCCTCGGCGTGGGTTCGTGCGGCAGAGGGCCGCACGACCTCAACCTGGTCCCCGTGACCGTGGATCGCACGGCGAGGGCCGCTACCACCTTCTATGGATCCCTTTGCTTGGATGTACAGAGGGAGCGGGTAGCCATGCGGCGGCCGCTCGTACCAAGGCCGCGTCACCTCTTGCCTCGCCCCAACGTCGTGGCGGTGCTAAGACCTCTTCTTCGGCGGAAGCAGCTCCGACTCCTCAAGGGGGGGTCTTTCCATTCTCCGCTGCGGAAAACCTCCTAATTGGCGCCATGTATGTTTCAGCAGGATATCAAGATGGAAGGACCAAGCGGAGGAAGGAGGAGCGAGCAGCGAGAGGGGCAGAGATGAGTCGGGGGGGCTATGCCACTCCCCTCATTTATAGCCAGAGGGAGGCTAACCGCCAGTCACCACGATCGTGCATAATGACGATTTTCCTTTGCATGCAGTGGCATCTCGTCAAGTCAGACGGTTGCCGAGGCAGCCCATGTCCCATCAATCGCCATGCGTCAATTAAGGCCGCATGCGGTTGGGGCCCGCAGTGTTCCGCACCTGCCCTTTGGCTTCGCCTCGAAGCCAAGTTCGAGCGCGCCTTGGGCTCGGGGGCTACTGTCGGCGTCTTTGGAACGGGGGTACCCAGACTTGCCTTCCTGCATCCCACGAGCGTGGCTCCATCAGCGGCCCGGTACGTCCCAGCTTCAGTAGCAGCAACTCAAGACCCTCACGAGGGGCCAAGCCTCGCGAGGCGGACGACACCAAGACCTCCCTGGGGGCAGCATCACTAGGCTGGCTCCCGAGGAGCCGACATATCTATGCAAGGGGCACCTCGCGTGGTTCACGTGATGTGAGCCATGACGACCAGGGCCAGGCGGGCGCCAGCGGGCGCAATGTACCAGTTTTCTCTTTGGTGCTAAGGAGGCAAGCGTAGGCGCGGGGTCCCGAGGCATCAGACAAAGGTTTCCATATCGGTGCAACAAGACCAAGACCAGAAAGACGGCAGGACGGAGGTCATTGCGGATCCCACATCAGCGTCATCACCAGAGAGGACCACTAGTTGTCCCACTTTGAATTTGGCAGTTGTGGGATCACTTCCCGCCTAAACATTTGGGAAGAGGACCAAGGCCACTATAAATAGGACCTAGCCACCATGGTAGCAAAGGGAGATCATCCCGAGAGAGGGGATGGATCATTCAGATCATCCTCACACTCACCAGCTCATCGATCTCAAGAACACCTCACCTCTTGAGGCTGTTTTTCCACTGTACTAGTTCATCCTGAGCCCCTCGAGGCAATCCACCCACAAACTAGAGTAGGTTATTACACCGCAAGGTGGCCCGAACTAGTATAAACCCCTTGTGTCTCTCTGTTCTTCGGGTTCGTCGAGCTAGGCCGTGGGATCGTTGAGCGAGCGAGTTGGGGAGAGAGTGTTCTTCGTGCGCACCCAAGTGTTCGAACCTCTCAAGGGTTTGCCGGAACCCGTAATCCGACAGTAGCAAATCACTAAAATTATTATTCAACATTGCATACTAAATGCATCTGCATATTTAATACTCCTATCCTCAAATAGAGTCATTAAACAAGCAAACATATGCAAACATAACAACAATCTGCCAAAACAGTACAGTATGTAAAGAATGCAAGAGTATCAATAGTTATTGAAGTCCAAAAATTATTAAAATTTACCACAATGTAGAAAATTTATCAGAGCTTATTTTGCAAAAAGTTTCAACATTTTATCACATTTTGAATTTTCTAGGGAATTTTTGCAACAGCGGTAAACTTTCTGTTTTCAAACAGCAACATGTATACTTGGAAAATAAGCATGGAAAAGGCTATCATTGCCACTTTTATTGAAATAAAAGATGCAAAAAATTATTCTAAATAACAGCAAGCAAATCCTAACAAAATAAAATGATGCTCCAAGTAAAACTCATATCATGTGACGAATGAAAACACAGCTCCAAGTGAGGTTACCGATAATGTTGAAGACGAAAGAGGGGATGCCTTCCGGGGCATCCCCAAGCTTGTCTACATCATGTCATCGTTCTTATTGCATTAATCTGTTTCTCCATGAACTTAATACATTAGATGCATGCTAGATAGCGGTCGATGTGTGGAGTAATAGTAGTAGATGCAGGCAAGAATCGGCCTACTAATCTTAGACATGATGCCTATATAATGATCATTGCCTGGATATCATCATGATTATTTGAAGTTCTATCAATTGCCTAGCAGTAATCTGTTTACCCACTGTATGCTATTTTTCTCGAGAGAAGCCACTAGTGAAATCTATGGCCCCCGGCTCTCTTCTTTATTATATTTGCCTTTGAGATATATTTTTATTCACTTTTATTTTGAGATCTATATTTCCAAAACCCAAAAATACCTTGCGGCACTTTATTTTATTTTGCATTTATTCAAGATCTATTTATCCAATCTAAAATATTTTTATCCTGTCAACTCGATAATTTCTGGCACCATTACCCGAAAGGGATTGACAACCCCTTTAACACGTCGGGTTGCAAGTATTTGCTCTTTGTGTGCAGGTATTGTTTACGTAGTGTTGCATTATTCTCCTACTGGTTCGATAACCTTGGTCTCATCACTGAGGGAAATAGCTACCGTCGCTGTGCTACATCATCCCTTCCTCTTTGGGGAAATACCGACGTAGTTCAAGCCGCAATCAAAAGGAATTTCTGGCACCGTTACCGGGGAGATATCATCAACATCTACCGGGTTCCTAATCACAAATCTCATCTCCTTGCAATTTACATTATTTTCCATTTGCCTCTCATTTTCATCTCCCTCACTTCACAAAAATTTGCCTTTTATTTGCCTTTTTCTCGTTTGATCTTATGTTTGCTTATGTTTCCATGTTCCTTCTATTTGCTTGCTTCTTCTCTTGCTAAAAATCTATTGATATGGATCCTCATCTACTTGCTAATATTTTTAAGAGATCCAGTTATGATGAACCAATTGATAGTGAATTAAGTTCACTAGATTATCTTTATGAAGTTTTGCTTGAGATTCATGAACCTGAAAATTGTGATGAAGTGTTAAACAAAGAAACTTATAAAGTGATTCATGATAATTCCTTGAATGAAAAGTGTGATTGCAATGATGTTATTATAAATTATATTAATGTCAATTGTGTTAGTGATATGCAAAACCCAAAGCTTGGGGATGCTTGCTTTGTTATGTCCATTACTTATTGCAATGATCATGATTCGAGTGATAATGATTCTTATGATCTTGAGAATTTATTGAAACCTCATGATGAATATGCTTGCGATAATACTAAAAGTGGGTTTGGAAGAGTCTCAACTTTAGCCAAAAATAATCCCACATATTTCGAGAGTGTTCAATCTTATGAATTTTTTGATAAAAGTGGGTTTGGAGAGGTCATGATTTTATTTGATGATAATTCCACTATATTGGAAGAGTTTCAACTTTGCATTCATGTGGATCATGAAGAGAAAAATTTCTATGATAGCTATATTGTTGAATTTGATTATGATCTTACATGTAATTATTATGAGAGGAAAATATGGTTGTCGAAATTTTCATGTTACTAAATTACCTCTCGTTATGTTGAGATTACCAATGTTTTAATCCTCTCCTTCGCATGTGCTAGAAATTTCTTGTCTTGATAATTTGTTCGCTTATAAAATGCCCATGCATAGGAAGTATGTTAGACTTAAATATGTTTGTCATATGTTTCATGATGCTCTCTTTGTGTTTCAATCCTAATCTTTCATGTGAGCATCATTGAAATCTTATGCCTAGCTAGGGGCATAAAACGATAGCGCTTGTTGGGAGGCAACCAAATGAATAAAATTTATTTTTCTCTTTTTCTTTATGTTCTTGAGTGTTTGCACAATTATGCTACTGTTATGATTGTGTTTTTCATGTTTTAATTAGTGATTGTGCCAATCAAAGCCTTTGGGATCATGTTGGGTGATAGTTAATTTGATCTTGCTGAAAAACAAAAACTTTTGCACCTAGAAAAATAATTCTCATTTTTAACAGAAGCGCGATAAAATACTGAATCTTTTTGCCGAACATTAATATACAAATTTCCCACGTTGTGCTAATATTCTTGAATTTTTGGAGTTACAGAAGTATTCAAAGGTTTTAGATTACTGCAGTTTGTTCTATTTTTGACAGATTCTGTTTTCTTTGCGTTGTGTGCTTATTTCGATGAATCTATGGTTTGTATTGGAGGGTATAAGCTATACAAAAGTTGGAATACATTAGATATAATGCAAAAATAAAATATTAATGGGTTTGCAATAGTACTTATAGTAGTGATTTGCTTTGCTATACTAATAGATCTCTCGAAGGTTTTGTTGATTTTTTGTGTGATTGAAGTTTTCATGTTTTGGGTGAGATCACGATGGATGAAGGAATAAGGAGTAAGAAGAGCCTACGCTTGGGGATGCCCCATGGTATCCCAAGCCATTATCTAAAAGGGTAGCAAGCAACTAAGTTTGGGGATGCCCGAGTGGCATCCCCTCTTTGTTCTAACGACCATCAGCATTTTACTTGGAGCTATATTTTTATTCGTCACATATCATGAGTTTTTCTTGGAGCGTCTTGTATGATATGATTCTTTGCTTGTTTTGCTTCTCATTTTAAGTCATCTATCCTTGCTGGACACACCTATTTGGGAGAGCCAAAATTATGCTATGATTTGTTAGAATTGCTCTCTATGTTTCACTTAAATCTTTTTGAGCTATGGAATTGGTCTAGTGCTTCACTTATATCTTTTTTTGAGCACGGTGTGCTTTATTATTTTTGAAGAATGCTCTGTTGTTTCACTTAGATTTATGTAACATCCCAAAATTCTAAATTTTGGAATGTTATATTAAATAGATAGATTTGATTGATTGACTGAAAGTGAGTAAAATTCGAAACTTTTCGAAAGTTAAATGAGAGGGAATAAAAGGACTTTCCCAAACTTTCACTTTTTCATTTATGATCTTCGTGAATTCAAATTCTTTTCAAATACAAAACCATAGAGAGAAGATGACATGACTTCTTCCATTTAAATAAATGAAAAGGGTGTTTGAAAAATATTTGAATTCCATTGGGAAATGTTTTTCCCAATTTAGAAACTTTATGCAACTCAATGATTTTCATGAGCGAAGATAAAATGACTTCTTCAAATTATATGAAATATGAGTTGGGAGTTTCAAAGAATTAAATTCAAAGTTCTTTTGAATTTATTTTCAATTTGGAGTTATTTGAGTTTTATTCAAATTATTTTTCTCCAAAAATAAAATACATGGGAAATAGGGTAACATGATTCCCTACATTAGAAAATTGGAGAAAAATTTATTTGAAATCATTTTGGTATTTTTAAAATGATTTTTGTTGGATTTTATTAGACCAGTAGCACTCTTTGATTTATCTGATTTTCTGTGGATTTTATTTGGCATATTAAAAATGTCCCTGTTGTAGAAAAAAAATCTGCAAATTTTGGTATATTATATGCCTATATAATATTTTGATTTCTTTTTGTTTTTGTTATTTTTGTTGTCTGTGAAAAATGTTTTTTTAAACTCTTCGAACAGTGCCAAGCCGAAGCCCAGCACTGCTCTCTCTCTCTCTCCCCGCGCCAGGCCAACCGGCCCAGCCCAGCAGCGGCCGAGCGCGCCTGCACCCGTCCCCGAGCTCCCGTCGGACTCCCGCACCTACACGGCGTCGCCGCCGCCGTACGCCGCGTGGACTTCTCGCCGCCGCCTTTGCCTGGCCCCTCCTCCACGCCAGCTCGCCCCCTCCCTCCATAAGAACACGAGGCCCCGGCCCCATTCCTCTCCTCCTCGCACTTCGCGTCGCCGCCGCACTTCTCGCCACGCTCGTGGAAGCCGCCGCTCCGGTGAGATCGAGCCACCGCTGCCCGCTCCACTCCGTCGCCCCCGACCGCTACCGCCACCACCGTCGTCACTGCCGCGCCGCGCCGAGCGTCTTGACGCCCTCGCCGCAGCCGGAGACCCACCGGAGCCGCCGCCCCGTCGAGGTCCGAGCCGCCGCCGCCGTCTTCCCCGTCGCCGGCGACCTCCATGCCATGGTAACCGCCGCCTCTCTCCCTTGTCTGTTAGATCGTAGATCTAGGGCTAGGATTAGTTCACGTTTGTTTTTTTCCTTTTCGAACCGTTTTCTATTTTCCAGTGAACATTCTTCCGCTAGTTCTCCGAAGCGAACGGTTTCATCACTTAGGTTCTGTTAGCGAGCGTTCGCTCAATAGTTTTTTTTCTTTTTCTTTTTAATTTCGGCCAGGGACCTATCCGTAGTGTTTTATTTACAGATTAGTCCCTCTGTTTCAAACGACTATAACTTTTTGCTCGTTAGTCCAAATCCAACGAAACCAACGCTCACATCTTCGTTACGATCTCCTCTATCCAGTAATCCAACTCAAACATGTTTTTTAAAAGTTTAAAATTTGAATTAGATCAGATTTGAATTCAAACTTCATTTGATCATAACTTGAGTTTCGTAGCTCCGTTTGAGTTGATTCTTTTTGCAAATCGAAGCTCTTGACCTAAACTTTCTGATAAGGCCAAATTCACATAATTTTGGTATTGTTAGAAATTGTTTTATGTTGCAAGAGTTATTTGCTTGGTTTTGATGTTTTCCGAATTGTGTTCTTCGATCTTACTGATCTTTTGAATGATTGCTTATGTGTGGTTACTATTGCTTGCTTACGATAGATTGACCGGAGTGTGATGAGTAGAACTATCAAGAGTTTTGAGTGCGAATCATCTTCATCAACATTGCAGGAAAGTTCACACTTTGATCATATCCCCTTTCATACCCAGTTTTTATTGCATTAGATCAAACCTCCAACATTGCATGATTAGGATCTAATTAAATTGTGGGATGGGAAGTAGTTGAGGTAGTACCTATTACATGTTTATTATCAAACCCTTGGGAGTTACTATTACGCTATGCTTATAGTGCCATGCTATGCTCGTAGACGTGGATTGGGTTTTGGTTTTGAGAGTATTCATGACAGATGTGAGATTGTTAATTAATGGTTTACTTAAGGTGGCAACTTAAACACACATCTGGGTGGATTGAGGCACCTGGGTATTCCAGGATTGCCTGTCTAGGCACCTGGGTAGACTAGGATTGCCTGTTTTTTATGGACCGCCACCCAGGCTCAAAGGGATCATGAGATTTATTCATACTAGAAACTTCCGTGTGCAGCCACAAGCTATTATGGGCTCTAGCATAGTTGATTAAGTCATGTGAACTCTTACAGTGGTAGACTAGCAGATGTAGGGGTGTAGGTGGTACGGTCTACCCATCGTAAGGTGCAAACGCTTCTGAAAGACTATGTCTCGGTCATCCGTTTCTCAAACACCATGTAGTGCGAGAAATCCAACGGAGGAGATCGAGTCTTGTGGGGAAAAGTGCGCAAACCTCTGCAGAGTGTATAAACTAATCATGATTAGCCGTGTCCCCGGTTATGGACATCTTGAGTATCTAGTACCTTGGATTATCATGTGAATCTCATCATGTTACTTTAATGATATTGTTGGGTTTAATGATTGCTTAATTGGGATTGAGAATGCTGTCAACCATTCTCAATGTTTAACAACCACCATGATAGTTAAATAAAATTTATTCCTTTGTAGTAGGGAAAAATTGGCTTTTCGCAAAAACCTTATAACCATAGAGCTTTTCCACCAGCCAAATATGCATGTAGTGATAGCCTATTGTTCATCATTCTCTATGGTGTGAATTTGCCAGTACATTCAATGTACTGACCCTTTGTGGCTGCAACGTCTCATGTTGCAGGATATCTTACGACGAGTAAGTGATACGTTAGGGTTACGATTTCTACACTCAACTTTGCCGTTGGTGTTGATGGGAATCCACAACCTTGTTACTTCCGCTATTTGGATTGAGGTAATAGTATTTACGTTACTTTATACATGTGATTTACCTCTGTTATAAATCCTCGAGTACTGTGTGTGTCAGCATACCGATCCAGGGATGACACTTAAGCACAGAGACTTGATCCATTCGGGTCGGTCGCTACAATACAAGATGGTATCAGAGCACATGTTGACTGTAGGACGTGACCCTAGAAACTGGCAAACCCATAGGGAAGATTTTTCTCTACAACTTTCCCTTTCAAAAAGATCTTTTACCTCTCTTCTCTTCTGAGCTTATTCAAAAATTCCCTTTTAGTGAGACCATATCCCTTTTCCCTTTGGTTCACTCGAAGATTCGACGGATAAGACCACTCCAAGAAGTACAAGATATCGCACAACTAAGACCACTTCGGAATGAAGAGTATTTTCCATGCATCTGAATAATGGAAACTACAACGGTTGAAGACCGAAGACAAGTAGAATTTGAAGGCTCTAAAGAATTCCCAGATTTGTATGACCTAGGAAGGCTACCCTTATGGAACTTGGCAGACTATGGAAACTGTCAATACCCGAGATCAAGGTGTGTTGGAGAAAGACTGGAACATGGAGCATGAGAACTCAAAGTTTTGTCAAGAACACCCTAAGGTAGGAGATATCAACTATGGAGAGATAGCTCATGGAAATGACAAGAGCAGAAACACGGCTACCCCTGATGATATCGCCCGCTTATGCTATTGTCACCGTGCTGAGTTAAGGATGCATGTCTTCAGAATGGATTTGATGGAAGAAGGCTGATGGAGTATCTATCAGCAAGAGGTGAAGTTTTAACCTTAGCTAGTGTATCACCAGGATCTGGAGTGTTACATCAAGAAGTTAAGATGGACCTTTAGGAAGCTATATTTGACAAGGAGCATTTCATGGAGAACTCAGGATCCAGAAGTTGAAAGTAGCCAAGCTGGAGGAGCAAAACTTTGAGATACAAGAGATTCGTTAAGAACTGAAGGACAGCAGGATCATGGTTCAGGTCGAGTTTGATGAAACCCAGAAGTTTGGAATGCAACTCTAGAATATTAAAGGATGTCATGAGAGACTTCGCGTCAACAGAGATGATCTGGCAAAAAGGATTTGAGAAATACAAGCACGATCGGAAGAGGCCATCAGAGACATGAACAAGACCTGAAGAGTCTGGCAACGTTGAAGATTTATTGACCTTTAGAAGACCAAACCCCTGTTATATACCTACGATAGATGCGAAGTTTGTGAGCTGTCATTTGTTTGATGTTTTTCCGACAGCCACAATAAAAATCTGTCTTTCTAAAACTATTGTTTGTATTGTGTGTATCCCTCTCCCTCTCTCTTATCTTACCCCAAACCCATGGACCCAATAGAGGATGAATGAAGATGAGCTTGTATTTTCTGGATCGATGAGTCAGTTGGAGACAGACCGATGGATTCAGAACATGGAGGATCACATGGAGAATAACCCTATAGTTGGAAATGATATGACCCAGCATGCTCTTCGGTGCTTTGAAAGAGGTGCTGCTACTTGGTGGAGGATGCACCAAACCATCAATGGATGGCAAGGAGTAACCACTTGGAAAGAATTTAAGTTGACTCTGCCAAAGTCTCGGCTTGTGTCCCAGAAATTGAAGCCTTACAGAAAGGATATGAAGAAACCTTGTGCATGCAAGATTTGTGGGGAAATAGGACACACCCATAAAGAACACAATGATGAATGCCCTAATTGTGAAGGAAGTCACCCAGTTGAAGAATGCCCAACTACGCAGATTACTTGTTTCTTGTGTGAAGGGACTACCCACTATCCTGCTCAGTGTCACATCTACCCCATGGTACAACGAACCATCCAGCAGAAGAAAGAAGTAATGAAAGGAGCCCTTATGGAAATTTTAGAAGAACCCGTGATGAAGGAAGATGTGGAGGACACACCTAAAGAAGACCCGAGTAAACCCTGCACTAAATCTTGCTATTCATGTGGAGAAGAAGGACACATCTCCCAAAATTGTTTGAATGAGGATCTAGCAGAATTCCCGATAGAGGAAGTAGAATATGACCCATAGGAAATAGAAGCCATGATTAGCATGAAAAGGTCCAGGAAGAGAAGCAGATTGGATACCAGGAAGGACCTGAGTCATATCACCTATTACAGGTGCAAGGAGTCAGGGCACTACCTCAATAGTTGCCCAAAAAGGAAACCTTGATACTTGCCTGAAGTAATATGTTTTAGTTGTAATGGAGCAGGGCACTTTGCCAGAGAATGCCCCAAGGAGAAGGAAACTTGTGATAAATAGTTGAGTCTGTGAGAAGTATAGTAGTAGAAGTGAGACCATTTTCTTTTATATTGAGGTGTTGAGTTGAGACATGTAATGGAAAAGCGAGAGATTGTAATCACTTGAGAATGAATAAAGTTAGCATCGTTGGTACTGATATTTATTTTATGAGTTGTTACTCTATGAAGAAGGATTTTGACCATTTTGAGGATATGAGAAATATGGTCTATGGAAGATTTGTGCATTTTAAGGGTGGTAGTACCCTGTAAGAACCCTTGACCCCTAGAAAAGATAAGGATACTCTACTGAGTGGATTTCGGACAAAATGAATACGATTTTTGTCTCGATATGTGTGATGCCCTAAGAGTATGTGGGATGAAGTTGGAGACCGTCAGTTGTTGGACCAAATGTGATCAAGGAGTCAGAAGAGAATGGTATGTTGATTTGAGATAGACTGAAGGTAGCTCAGTCCAGGCAGAAGAGTTATATAGACTCAAAAACGCAAGGAGGTAGTCTATGAAATTGGAGACAGAACATGTCTTCGTGTGCCCCCTCTGTGAGGAGTTAAAACGATTTGGAGTTAAGGAAAAGTTAGCCCCGAGATTTGTAGGACCATACCGAGTTTTGGAGCGTATGGGAGAAGTGGCCAACAAGTTGGAGTCACCCGAAGAACTGTCAGGAGTTCATGATGTGTTTCACGTTTCCTAGTTGAAGAAGTGCCATGCAGAGATGGCCAATATTCCCCTGTAAGGACGCTTGACCCTGGAAAGGAAAATGATTTTCCACGAAGTGGAATATGGACTCCATAAGTATAAGTTTTTATCTCGGTATGTGGGATATCCCACGAGGATGAAGAGATAAATTACTATTGGATATAAATGAGGTATGATGTTGGAGATATGGATCAAGGGAAATTCCATGATGAGTCTGAGTAATCATGTCCTAGTTTGGTGCCAATAGAAGGAAGAAAGACAGTACAATTGGATGGATCTAAGGAAGCTGGAAGTTGGATGTTGGAATAACGATAAGTTGCCCGATGATAAGTTCAAGGACTACAAGTGATGAGATGGGCCATAACCCACAGGCCCCAGGACCTGCCAAGAAGCAAGCACATTCTTGCTGAAGGAAAAACCCTGGAAGAAGAAGTTAC
The DNA here is from genome assembly GCF_003073215.2 of Triticum urartu. Classification (NCBI taxonomy): domain Eukaryota; kingdom Viridiplantae; phylum Streptophyta; class Magnoliopsida; order Poales; family Poaceae; genus Triticum; species Triticum urartu. The sequence continues at coordinate 274,351,738 of NC_053022.1, forward strand.
GTTTGTCGACAGACGATTTTATAGGAGTAACGCAAAACCTGAGAGTTGTGAAGGAACGATAGATGTTTGTTTGGCTTGTAGAATCAATGGATATATCCGAAATCCGTTCGTCGACAAGAGAAATTCTGCAATGCTTGTGAGGATGACCGAGTGTTAGTATGCGAGATTCGCTAAACTGTATACATGGTAATGATTTGGGTGCGGGATGGATTGATCACCATACCGACTTACTATTATTATTCGCCTTGCTATATGGGATGGTAAATTTGAGTGACTTACCTATAGTAGAGAGACGACAATCAAAACCCTGTTTAAACCTTAGAATGGTATACGAAATTTTTTCCTTGTACAAGGCAGCTTTTGCCAACCGTAGGTTATACGGTGAGGATCAACCAGACCCATTTCTTGCAGGAGAAACCATAAATTGTTGACCACCATGAGATATCGATTAGTTGTTTAGTATTGGCGCCAGACCCGTCAGCTAAGAAGACCCAGTCTCGGAATAACCTTACCAAGATGGAAGTACAAAAGAATTGAGGAAAAGGTTATGCCACTACCGGAAGAGCTCAGAGAAGGAATTTTCTCGAGGATCTGAGAAGACCGACACTGCCAAGAATAAGGATGGAGTATATGAGTTTTGATGGAACAGTAACCATGCTTCTAAGGGTGGTAGCACCCCAGACCCCTATGATGATCGATGGATTTTGAGAAGACCCCCAAACCCTAACCTTTTTCATGCTAGCCTCTCCGAATCTCGAGGACGAGATTCATTTTAAGGGTGGTAGGTTTGTAACATCCCAAAATTCTAAATTTTGGAATGTTATATTAAATAGATAGATTTGATTGATTGACTGAAAGTGAGTGAAATTCGAAACTTTTTGAAAGTTAAATGAGAGGGAATAAAAGGACTTTCCCAAACTTTCACTTTTTCATTTATGATCTTCGTGAATTCAAATTCTTTTCAAATACAAAACCCTAGAGAGAAGATGGCATGACTTCTTCCATTTAAATAAATGAAAAGGGTGTTTGAAAAATATTTGAATTCCATTGGGAAATGTTTTTCCCAATTTAGAAACTTTATGCAACTCAAAGATTTTCACGAGCGAAGATAAAATGACTTCTTCAAATTATATGAAATATGAGTTGGGAGTTTCAAAGAATTAAATTCAAAGTTCTTTTGAATTTATTTTCAATTTGGAGTTATTTGAGTTTTATTCAAATTATTTTTCTCCAAAAATAAAATACATGGAAAATAGGGTAACATGATTCCCTACATTAGAAAATTGGAGAAAAATTTATTTGAAATCATTTTGGTATTTTTAAAATGATTTTTGTTGGATTTTATTAGACCAGTAGCACTCTTTGATTTATCTGATTTTGTGTGGATTTTATTTGGCATATTAAAAATGTCCATGTTGTAGAATTTTTTTTCTGGCAAATTTTGGTATATTATATGCCTATATAATATTTTGATTTCTTTTTCTTTTTGTTATTTTTGTTGTCTGTGAAAAATGTTTTAAAAAAAACTCTTCGAACAGTGCCAGGCCGAAGCCCAGCACTGCTCTCTCTCTCTCTCCCCGCGCCAGGCCAGCCGGCCCAGCCCAGCAGCTGCCCAGCACGCCCGCACCCGTCCCCGAGCTCCCGCCGGACTCCCGCACCTACACGGCGTCGCCGCCGCCGTACGCCGCCTGGACTTCTCGCCGCCGCCTTTGCCTGGCCCCTCCTCCACGCCAGCTCGCCCCCTCCCTCCATAAGAACCCGAGGTCCCGGCCCCGTTCCTCTCCTCCTCGCACTTTGCGCCGCCGCCGCACTTCTCGCCACGCTTGCGGAAGCCGCCGCTCCGGCGAGATCGAACCACCGCTGCCCGCTCCACTCCGTCGCCCCCGACCGCTACTGCCACCACCGTCGTCACCGCCACGCCGCGCCGAGCGCCTTGACGCCCTCACCGCAGCCGGAGACCCACCGGAGCCGCTGCCCCGTCGACGTCCGAGCCGCCGCCGCCGTCTTCCCCGTCGCCGGTGACCTCCACGCCGCGTGACCGCCGCCTCTCTCCCTTGTCCGTTAGATCGTAGATCTAGGGCTAGGATTAGTTCACGTTTGTTTTTTTCCTTTTCGAACCGTTTTCTCTTTTCCAGTGAACATTCTTCCGCTAGTTCTCCGGAGCGAACGGTTTCATCACTTAGGTTCTGTTAGCGAGCGTTCGCTCAATAGTTTTTTTTCTTTTTCTTTTTAATTTCGGCCAGGGACCTATCCGTAGTGTTTTATTTACAGATTAGTCCCTCTGTTTCAAACGACTATAACTTTTTGCTCGTTAGTCCAAATCCAACGAAACCAACGCTCACATCTTCGTTACGATCTCCTCTATCCAGTAATCCAACTCAAACATGTTTTTTAAAAGTTTAAAATTTGAATTAGATCAGATTTGAATTCAAACTTCATTTGATCATAACTTGAGTTTCGTAGCTCCGTTTGAGTTGATTCTTTTTGCAAATCGAAGCTCTTGACCTAAACTTTCTGATAAGGCCAAATTCACATAATTTTGGTATTGTTAGAAATTGTTTTATGTTTCAAGAGTTATTTGCTTGGTTTTGATGTTTTCCGAATTGTGTTCTTCGATCTTACTGATCTTTTGAATGATTGCTTATGTGTGGTTACTATTGCTTGCTTACGATAGATTGACCGGAGTGTGATGAGTAGAACTATCAAGAG